>NC_063193.1:28740435-28755932 GCF_017589495.1 Alosa alosa
ATAGCACATTTTAAACAAACACAAGGTTCCCAAAGTGCTGTACAGCAAGATAAGAAACACATTAAGACACCACAGAAGCACAATAATAGGATAAACTATTAAAATTAAAAAGAGATAAAAACTAACTAAAATAAAAGTAAAAAGACATAAAAAACTAAAATAAAAGTAAAAAGAGATAAAAACTAACTCAAATCCAATAAATAAAATAAAATAAAATAAATAAATATACTGCCCACATAACACATCTACATACCATCAACACACTACCTGGGGTTAAAGGCCAGAGAAAGATGTGAGTTTTAAGATGGGACTTAAAAGAGACAGTGAAGGGGCCTGTCTGATGTGAAGGGGCAAATTATTCCATAGTTTCGGAGCTGCAACGGCAAAAGCTCGTTCCCCTCTAGATTTTAGCCTGGCTCTGGGCTCTGTCAGGAGCAGCTGGTCTTGTTGACCTGAGAGCTGGGATAATATGTGTGGAGCAGCTCAGAAAGGTAATGTGGGGCAAGGCCATGCAAGGCTTTAAAAACAAATAAAAGAGTTTTAAAATTAATTCTAAAATGGACAGGCAACCAGTGGATTGAAGCTAAAATAGGTGAAATGTGCTCATACTTTCGTGTGCTAGTTAAAAGACGGGCAGCAGCATTTTGTACCAGTTGCAGACGAGCAATGGAGCCCCATAGAATAGCAGAATAGCAGTCCTGACATGAATCAGTCATGTAAATAAACATAATCAACTTTGTAATGGGCAGGAGTTGTAGTGAAGGCACATAGAACCAATGTGAGGGGTTGGATAGAGATTCCTCTATCTGCACACACACACACACACACTGGTATTCTCTTCAGGATGAATTATGTGATCATGTCCTTCTCCATGAGCATGTGTGAGATTATGAAGACGATAGATTAACAGTAAGGAAGGGCATGTCTGTTCCTTCACATTAGAACCGTGTTTTTCAGGTTACAGTCTGCAGGCAAAGTCTGGAGATTTTTCCACTACATTTGTTGTACCGTTATACAGTAACTTTCTAATAACCACTCAAAATATGATTACATCTTCCTCTTGTCTCTTGTAACACTGATGCCTTTAAACGGCGGGAACTTCATCAGCTATGTTAGTCCTCACACACTAAAATATATATGCTCATATTCTTTCCATCTCAGAGGTAACACAATACTGCAAAACTGAAACTGCTGTTTAGCTGAACATTTTCCATCACTGATACGTTTTCTTTTTTGTTTGTTTGTTTATTGTTTTAGTGTGCAAGTCTTAACCATGTTGAGTGTTGTTGAAATCCTCCCAGAATTATTTGAGTGACATGGCTGTTTTGCGAAAAGCCATTGTATGTAACAAAATATTTAATCTGCATTAATCCTAAAAGCAGCACCAAAATGAGATTCTTGAAATCCTTGTTTTCTTCCAAATTGTGCATTTTATTGGCCAGGATTTGAAACGCCTCACTTGCAATATTCAATTTCATCTTGTGAAGTGTTATGATGTCAGTCGTCAGTCTGTTTTCAGGTCACTTATGGAATTACAGTACATGTATGTATTAAAGCACAAATAAAGTACATTTTGCTACCTTGGGGCATTGCATGGTTGTCATGGAGACAAGTTGTCCTGGATCAGCTGCAGTCCATCTCCAGGGATGGCACTGGGGAGCCCACGGAGGAGCTGGAGATTGATGGCGTTTACAAACGGAAGTTCAGGAGGAGCGTGACGGAATTTACCACACCTCCTTCTTCATCTGCCAGGTAACTTATTCTGCAGTTAACCTGCCGAAGCAACAGCATTGGCTTAACTCTGCTCTAGTGTTAATTTCGTCAGACGAGACGAGAGGAAATATGTTAGTCAACAACCTTTTTTTTCATGACTAAGGCGAGGCGATGACGACAGCAGTAATGTCCTGAAACACTGACTAAGACTATCTTAAGATGCATTATTGTTGACGAAAAAAAGAGACTAAAATGTTTTGCATGAAATAAAAACTAAGATAAAATCTCTTCATTTTCGTCTACAAAATGAGAAGACGAATATCTAGCTGTTACGTTTTCAAAATATTCGAATGAGTTCATACGCAACAGCTTTTCCTGTAGGCTAGTCTACGTTGCTGTTGCTGCAACCCTGTGGCTGCAACACGAAACTACATGGAACAAGAACACTGGAGATTTCTGCCAGAGTTATATGCCACAATGCTACATACCCAGAAGTTGAAGCTTCTCTCATACAAATTAACATCCCCAGAATGTCCATACGAAAATGTTCATCATGTAATGTCAACTATTTAACTAGTTAGACTGATGATGCAAAGTTTGCTAGCAAGTAAGCTAATATGGAAAGTTAAGCTAGCAAGTTAGCTATGGCTAAGATGGAGAGTCTGTTTGGGGAATGTGTTGTGTTTGAAACATAATGATATCGCCATCTAGCGAGGTAAGGGAGTAAAACATTAATACTTTGGTCTCGACAGTGTTTCTCAAACTTTTTTCAGTTTCAGGACCACTTAACTAACCCTAGCTAAAAAAAAAAAAAGATTATACCTTCTTCAACAGTAGCCTATAATTAGTCTACACTATAGGCCTACTCACTGAACCACTTTGGTTTATTGTGTGGATTCATACTGTATGATTTAAACTGGCATATCTTACATAGACAGTGTTGCAGAACTGTTTTACATACAAGTTGGTTCAATATTGCAAACAACTCATCTATATTATATTTTACCACGTCTGCTCGCGGACCACTTGGGATAGCTTGCGGACCACCAGTGATTCCCGGACCACACTTTGAGAAACACTGGTCTACTAATATGACAGTGGTCCATTCAAATCTTTTTACATCTATGGTCAAATCCCAGCCGAAGCTATAACTGTAGCTCCGACTTACCTGTGCATGTAAACATACTGACTGACAAAAAATCAGAATGAGTAATTATAACAGACGAGTAGCCCTGTGGACACACAATATTGTTGGAAAATTGAGATGTGTGTGAAACACTATTTGACTCAAATGGTACTCTGCTCACAACCCACCACCTCCCCTCACTGCTCACAACCCACCACCTCCCCTCACGCCTCCAGTCCTCCTTAGGTGAGAATAAAGGGGTGTATGACTCTACAATATTGTGAATACATTATTATGACACAATAAAAAGGTCTGTGGTATAGATAGAAATAGAAGCACCATATAGTGCACTCTACCCTCAGACAGTAACTGTAAAAGGCTTATTTTAATGGGGTCTCTTCTGCACTGCCTGTTATTATTGTGTTGCATGATGGCTGGTATTCTGTCAGGAACCCTGAACTTAAAATAAACAAACTGCACAGGTGTGCCTGGGTGCAGATGCAAATAAACAAACTGCACAGGTATGTCTGGGTGCAGGTATAAATAAACAAACTGCACAGGTGTGTCTGGGTGCAGATACAAATAAACAATCTGCACAGGTGTGTCTGGCAGCAGATGCAAATGAACTTTGGCCTGGCGCTGTCCACTTAGTGCCTCTATCACACCTGAACGGCTCACTTTACCACCTGTACAGCAATGCACTTGCACCCCGTAATCACCAGGTCATATAACTGTCAAAAAACACCCAATGAACATCAAATAGCAAATATCAGGGAATTAGGTTTGAGTTTCAAAAACCAAATCTAAGTTCATCCAGTTTTCTCTTCTCCTCCATCAGACTCCTGTCACTTCACACTGTGTCCACACACAGCACACAGAACCCTCCATCTGTCTGTTATCTGTTTGGCTCTCTGGGGGAAATCAGCAGTTAGAAATACAAATGCTGATGATGCCCACGACTTCTCCAGACCACAACACTGCCACCTGTTGACATGACTGGGTATTACAGCACTGATGCTGTAATACCCAGTCGTGCTGACACACGTTCACAAGATAAGCAGTGGGGGGCTCATAGATATCAACAGACCAATCTAATAAAGAAATTATAGGAAAATAGAAAGAAGAAATGTATAATGGTTTTGTTGTTGTTGTTCTTTTATATAAATCTGCCAAATGTCTACTTGTCTTGGCCTTTTTGCTGTAATGGGCCATGCTGATGCTGAGTATTTTCTTTATGTGTCCGACTATATTCACACTTGAGGGAAATCATTTGTATTATACCTAACAGAAAATACTCAAGACACGAAACTAAATGAACACACTATTAAAATACACACATCATGAATATAACCTCAGTCTTGATTTATGCCTGGCTCCTACAGTAGGCTACAGCTTTTTTAACTCCTTGCTGTGCAGACTTTGAGGTACATAGTACAACATATCTCCACTAGATGGCAGCACCATCACAGCTGATCTCCAATTATGAATAGACGCTGCCCTGCGCCCGTCTGACCATGCATTTTGTCACTTCTGAATCGGTGGCTTTACATGAATGTGTCCCGAATTCCGATAGGCCTAACCTACTTTTTTTCCAATTATCTAGTGTGAGGGGAAAGTATTTTAAGAGTTTAATTTCCTTTCTTTTAATATTTGGGATGTTTTTCACTTTTCCTTATCCATGGGAAACTCACAATTAAAGCAATAAATTAGAGATGTAGGCTATACAGCTCATGTTAGTATTTTATAATAGGTCACATCATGTATGCAGCTTGTCATGTTATTAATTATTCATGATTAACAAAAGTGGGCTGGCACTTTACGTTCTGCACGCAACAAGGAAGCTGAACAACACTCAGAAGAAACGAAAGTGAAAGAAAGTTGTTACTCAGCAGCTTCTCGTAGGCTAGTGTTTGTTAGCACGTAAGGGAAATGGCAGAGGCGATTTCAAGTAACGAAGACATTTTAATGTGCTCGATTTGTTTGGATCTACTGAAGGATCCAGTGACTATTCTCTGTGGACACAATTACTGCACGGGCTGCATTAAGGGCTGCTGGGATCAGGAAGACCAGAAGGGAGTTTACAGCTGCCCACAATGCAGACAGACATTCGCTCCAAGACCCGTTTTAAACAAAAATAATGTTGTTGCAGAGCTTGTGGAACAACTAAGGAAGACCAGAGTGCACGCTGCCCCTCCTGCTCTATCTACTGCTGGACCTGGAGATGTGGAGTGTGATGTCTGCACTGGGAGAAAACTCAAAGCCGTGAAGTCCTGTTTGGAGTGTCTGGTGTCTTACTGTGAAATCCACTTCAAAGTTCACAATGATGCAAACCCGAGAAAACACTTAGTGGTTGATGCCACAGGCCAGCTACAGGAGAGGATCTGCTCGGAACATAAGAAAGTTTTAGAAATATTTTGTAGTACTGATCAGAGTTGTATCTGCTATCTGTGTATGATGGACGAACATAAAGGCCATGACACAGTCTCAGCTGCTGCTGAATGGAAAAACAAACAGGTGAGTACTGGAGCTACACTTGTGTCTTCATTTTATTTGAGAGGTCTGATACTAATGTGTTTGTATTTAACAAGAACATATTGTACTTCTTAAAGTTTACTGATTTTTTTGCAGACTCTTGTTCTCATTAGAGAACTCACAATCCAGGAAATCATTGGCAAGTGCAAAGTGCAAAATGTTGTATAACATTGACATGGCAACAATCTGAATCACAGGGGCTTCCGTGCCTTTGCTGTCGCAGCCCCCAAACTGTGGAACAGCATCCCTACCTCCATCAGATTTGCCCCTTCAGTTGACTCTTTTAAATCCCAGCTCAAAACATACCTTTTCTCTCTAGCGTTTCCCGATTCATCTTGACCGGAGCCCTGCTTGTACTGTTGTCTCTTCCGTGTATTTGTATGGTCTGCTTTATGATGTGTTTTTGTATGGCCTGCCTCTGTTTTATTTGTTATATGTTATATGTTTGCTTCCCATCGGTCTCTGTAAAGCACTTTGGTTGATGCAAGTCATGTTTAAACGTGCTATATAAATAAATCTGATTGATTGATTGATTGATTGATTGGCAGCATCAACCTGAATGTGATACGGCATAAAGGGTCCGATATACAGGTTCCGACCCAGCTTGATTTGTGTTTAATGCTTTAAACCAGTTCTCCAACTGAAAAGAGTTCATGTTGTTTATATTACTTGTTCATCAAGAAATAGCTATGGGCTATTTGTAATCATTGTTTTGATAAATAAATAGGAAGCATAGTTGAGTTTGTCTGTATTTCTATGAACAGAAGCAGTTGGGGCAGACCCAGAGGAGATTCCAGCAGAGAATCCAGGAGAGAGAGAAGGAGCTGCAGGAGCTGAGGAAGGCTGTGGAGACCCTCAAGGTGAGAAGGGACTAAGGAACTAGGAACTAAGCTGCAAAATCAATAACATTAATGCTTAATTCTCGGGGTCAAAATTGGCAGTACTGTAAAGAGTTCTAATTCTTGTGTCAAATTAAGCCTGTGATATAACTGCTGAGTTCTGGGGGATGAAAGAGTTAACATTAGCAGTATCACGTTCTAATTCCACCTTCTTGGGCCAGATTGTTGTGAGCCCAGTGAGTAACTGTGCCTCTGCTGCCATCTCTACAGCACTCAAAGAACCACTGACACCATGAAACACTTTCAGCTTCACCTCCCTCTGTGTGTCTCCTGCCCTCCTCTTTGTGTGTCTCCTAACAGAGCTCTGCACAGACAGCAGTGGAGGACAGTGAGAGGATCTTCACTGAGATGATCCGCTCCATTGAGAGAAGGCGCTCTGAGGTGACAGAGCTGATCAGAGCTCAGGAGAAGGCTGAGGTGAGTCGGGCTGAAGGACTCCTGAAGCAACTGGAGCAGGAGATTGCTGAGCTGAAGAGGAGAGATGCTGAGCTGGAGCAGCTTTCACACACAGAGGATCACATCCATTTCCTCAAGGTACATTTGATCTGCCCTCCTGAAACTGAACATAAATGTAAAGAATAAGACAAAATATTGAGTTGATAGCTTTCTGTGAAATATATGACATATGTCCAAACATCAACATTGTGGAATAAAACTCTGTATGTGAGCTGTATGATGTTTGATGAGGTAACATATAGATTGTATTGCTTTACATGCAGTATGTACAGTATTTATCTAACATGTACACACACTTAAACACACTAATGCATAATTACACACACACACTAAACCAACTGATGAACTTCATTATGTCTGCAGCATTTGGGGAAACAGCCCTGACTGAATATTCAGGTGGCCTGTCTCTTCTTGTGTGTTTCTCTCTGCAGAATGTTGTCAGTCACTGGTGCTCCTTGCAGTACAGTTCCAACCAGCATGACCTTCATAATAAACTGTTCAACTCTTATATTTTTCTCCGTAGAATATTCCATCCTTCAGAGATTCTCCTTGCTCTAAAGACTTACCCAGCATAACCTTCAGCCAAAGTTTCTCTTTTGAGGCTGTGAAGGAATCTGTCTCTGCAGTGAAGGTGCAGCTGGAGGAGAAACTGGATGGCATCTTCAAGCAGGAAGTAGCCAAGATATCTTCAGCAGGTTGGACAAATATCTAGAATGGGCACAATTATGAACTTTTACAACACACTGTTATATTCAAACAGTTTTGGATTAATTTCACTCTGTGTGTTCTGTGTCTCTCAACAGTGGCACAAATCAAGATCATCCAGTCTTTAGAATGTAAGTCTGTCATTAAGTTGCATTACATTTCTGCTGAAATAAAAAAAGTAGATGTTAAAAACAAAATTTAATAATGGATGCACACAAGATAATATGCAACGCAAGATGTGCGTTTGTTTGTTTTGTTGATCCTGGGTGAATGAGTGTCTCTGTGTTGGTTGATACTGATCCTGAACTCCCAGTCAGAAGAACAAACAGTAAGGAGGTGCTGCCACCAGCCAGTAAGTCTTTACTCACTGATTCTAACAGCCTCCAAGTCTCTACATTTGGGGTCAAGCAACGGAATGATGGTCTCACTGAATCTTTTCATCTTTAAAACATTCTTTCAGATATCAAACCTATAAAGGCATGGGGGTTGTGGCTGGGCCCCAGAGTTAAGATCTTTACATTTATCAATAACAACAAACAAAAGCAGAAGCTGAGATCAGAGATGGAGTTAGAATTCAGCTTTAACAAACAGTAACCTTATCATTTACTCCAAACCACTAGATTACACCAATTACTTCTGCAGTTGTCTTGTGATAATGAACTGATTGTGGTGGGTTAGAACTGAAGGTCCTCTAAACATGTCCCTACCCTGCTAATGAAGATGAGGGACTCTAAACATGCCCCTACCCTCCTAATGAAGATGAGGGCCTTTAAACATGCCCCTACCCTGCTAATGAAGATGAGGGCCTCTAAACATGCCCCTACCCTCCTAATGAAGATGAGGGCCTCTAAACATGCCCCTACCCTCCTAATGAAGATGAGGGCCTCTAAACATGCCCCTACCCTCCTAATGAAGATGAGGGCCTCTAAACATGCCCCTACCCTCCTAATGAAGATGAGGGACTCATCAGTGGGAGGTTGGAGGCCTTTAAGATTTAAGTAGCTGGGGACTCATAATGCCACATAACATTCTTTATACAATCTCTACTGATTTGATTTGAAAATGAATATGCCGTCATCATTATATATTCTCTTTATACTGCAAAATCTAAGTTTTTGGTAGTAAAGTGACATGTTCTGTTTCAGTGTCTGATGTCCAGGCTGCTTGTCCTGAACCAGTGACCAGAGAGGAGCTCTTGCAGTGTAAGTTGGACACACACATGCACAACTCCAAAGGTCTCTAACCAACACACACACACACACACACACACACACAGTAACATTAAATACACACACACACACACCAGGGATGGAAATTAAATATTTTTTCTACCTGCCACTGTGGCTGGTGGATTCCAAAATCTACCAGCCACTCAACTTTTTTTTACCAGCCACTAGAGAAACGGCATGAAAATGTGATATCATGATTATAGTAGGCTACCCAAAATGATCACGGTAATCGGCATTATTGCAATATGACTAAAATGTGCTGAGTTTTGCCCTAAACCTGCCCTCCAAGCACAGTAGCAACAAAACTAAAGGTCAACAGAACCACATTCATATGCTATAGTGTCTTGTCATAAAAGTGGTGTGGCTCCTTTAAGACTCCGTTTGTGTGAGTTCTGGAGCATCCTATAATCCAACTCTCCAACTTGATCTAACTATAGTGTACATCATCTGATTTAAATATTTACAGGTATCAAGGCTATATTTAACATTTAGCATTTATTTTCTATTTGGCCCGTAATGAAATCATGCACTTAACAATTTAAGCACAGCTCAGCTTTACGAAACGTAATATGCATGCTTAGCATTTTGTGAAACTACATTGGAAAAACTCTGGTTGTACAGTTATCTAGGCGATATTGTTAACATTTATTTTGTATTTGGCCTTATCATATATGACAAAAGCCCAGCGTTGGAGACCGTGTAGACATTTGCTTCAATTTCAAACCCGGATTACTCGCGAACGGCTATAACTTGTTTAAGGGAATGTTTTACACCTTTGCATTCGGTAAGTTCTGCTGTTTATTCTGATACGGTTTGTAATTTCTTTGAATGAAAAGTTTGTGAGATATTCCATCACGACGAATGGGTGTGGAGATGTCCGTCTGTCTGCCTCAGGTCTAAATAGCAGCGCGTCGCGGGCCGGATTAAATAGGCCTACGGGCCAATTCAAAAGAGAACTATTTACGTGAGAATATTAGCCTGTGAAGATATAACGCAGATCCACAGATCTCACTAGATTTATGTCTATGCAGTCATCCTGAAATAATCTAGCAGTGGCACATGAAAGCATAGTGACAGTTTCTTAATGGTAGTGAAGTGAAAGTGAAGCGCTGCACCAGTGCCTATAGGCTATGCTGCGGTGGCGGCTCACTACGAGTTGTAGAACTTCAAATCAGCGCGATTTACCCTTATAGGCTGGTAACGTTAGGCTACATGATCCCTACAGACACTTTCTTATTTTTAACCGTCAATAAGTATAAAAATTAGACCGGATCTGACTATTTGTGGTACGCTAGCTCTACCCGCCACAGTGGCTGGTAAGTTGACCAAATTCACCCGCCAGCGCACAAAACTATACTAGCCTATTTGGCGGGGGGCGGGTGGTTAATTTCCATCCCTGACACACACACACACACACACACACACACACACACACACACACACACACAGTAACATTACAGTTTTTTTCAATCGCTAACAAGCACTTACCCATACTTCAGATACTTTTTCTAAACTCTTAACACAGACTCACACCTACAAAACACAATTGGCTAAATGGATAATTTTCTTCTCAAAAACACATTTTGTTGAATATATACTAACACATCTTTCTCTGCACACACTAACACTAACACACCCAGTTCAGCACATTTTTTCCACAAAAATAAGTCACGCTGAAAGGCATATATGATTCTAACTGTCTCACTGAATTGCATTATGCACACTCAATTCTCACTGGTATCTGCTAGACAACAAGTACCAAAACATGATTAGTTCATAGATTTCACATGTAAAATACATTTTATACAACCCACCCCCATCTTGCCTGTTCATAATTCTGAATTGTGTGCATGTGTGCTTGTACATGTTTATATTTATGTGTGTGTGTGTGTGTGTGTGTGTGTGTGTGTGTGTGTGTGTGTGTGTGTGTGTGTGTGTGTGTGTGCGTGCATGTGCTTGTGTGTGTGCCTGCGTATGTCCCTGTATGTGTGCATGTGCATGCATGCGTACATATGTCTACTGTGTGAGTATGCGTCATACGTACTTACTGTGAATGTATGTGTGTGCGTGTGTATCTGTTTATGCACATGTGTGCATATGGAATGGGTTAACATGACCCCTGGAGGCAAACATACGCAAACACAACTCTGTTGGTGTACGGTCACTAAATGTACACATAGATTATTTTATTGTATGGCCCTCCATGATATTCACAGAAAACTGTCTCCGGCCACCTACAGCCAGTTGGTGTACAGTAACATAAATTAATTTATTGTGTGGCCCCCCATGAACGGAATTCCACGAAACTTGGCGTGCATTCGGAGGGTGTCATAATGATCCTACACTGAATCAGGGAATATTCATAGTGATATATTTCCTGATATGTGTAATATCAGGAAATATATTGGTTGATATGCTCCTGATATTTTAGTGACAATTGCCATATCAGGAGCATATCAAAAGTCCTGAATGGGACTGCGACGACATGCAAGATATCCAGACTTCATATTCTCACCTGATATGATCCATGTTTCAAGTATTAGCTACTTATATGACCCGGACACCTTCTTGTTCTTGTTCCCATATATACCCTGATATGTCAAACATGGGACTACGCATATACAGCCATATACTGCCAGACACAGCTAATTTTGCAGTCATTTATGTGTATGCCTTTATTTGCTTTTCGATAGGCTTTATGCCTTTATTTTTAAAATGAATCATGTGATTTATATATGGTGATTTATGTAATGGTTTTAAATGTGAGATAGTACATAACCATCACTGAGCTTATTGTGCATCTTTAACTTAAATAATATTTCACATTAATTTGACATACACTTAGTTACATTATTTACTTACACCTGCTAAATCCCAATGACTTATTTTACTTTACCATGAAAAATTCATATACTGTACGACAGGCAATAAAATTTGTTACATGGCCTTTATTGTATTTATCAATCAATATTCAAATCAACATGGCTTTCTTCGCCTGCAGTAGGGGGCTTACGCAGTGACACTCAGCCCCTCTCAATGACCTGCCTCGAGTGAGAACAGAGACTTCTGCTTGACCACAGTGGTTTAAACAGTCCATGGTCTGGGCGGGCAACGTCTTTTAAAACATTTTGGGCCCTTGTCCATTACTCTTCTGGTATTTAGGGAGAGGTGCTCTGGCAGTAAAAAGTCAGGTGTCTGTAAAAGAGAAAGAAAGTATATGTTACAATTGACCCTGTCCGTGAATATAATTAACTCAGCTTGTGTGACAAATAAAAGCAAACCCACAATAGCAGCCTAGACGCCAGGTGCAATAGTTAGAAGTAATGGAGATATGTATTACAGTTGTGCCTCATAAGTTTACATAACCTTAGCATACACATACATTTAAAAATCATCTGATCTTAATGCCTTAATAAAAAAAATGAGAAAATCCAACCTTTAAGGAACACTTATTTATTTACGATACATTATTCATTCACAAAGAAAATTGCTGTCCTTAAAGGTTG
Organism: Alosa alosa; assembly: GCF_017589495.1. Lineage (NCBI taxonomy): Eukaryota > Metazoa > Chordata > Actinopteri > Clupeiformes > Clupeidae > Alosa > Alosa alosa. The sequence continues at coordinate 28,752,602 of NC_063193.1, forward strand.
GATTTTTCCTAATTTTTTAATTAAGGCATTAAGATCAATTTCCAAAAGTATCATACCTAATTGCAACACTCAGAAGCTCAGTCTGCTAAGCTGCACATAGATCCTCCCCCATCTGACGTGCAGTGCCAGCCTCTGACTCCAGGCTGGGACTTGCTGGATGGCACCTAAAAAAATAAAACCGAATTGCTATACATTATGGTATTGTTGATTAATATAAAAAATCAAACATTAAAAAAATAAGTTGGTAAGTCAATCAGGTGTTCAAACAAAATGATAATTACCTTATGAAGGCACCCTTGCCACCATCACCATCAATGTTAATTATTGATATCAGTTTATTTGTGAGGGTTTCAGTTTCTGTAAATAGAAAATAAGATTTAACTAAATTATGATTATGCTCAGTTTAGCATATATTCAACACATTATTTACATTACCACCAACATAATGGTAAACATGGCTAAACTTCAAAATTCAAGACTATTATTAAAAAAAGCGACAATAATGATGATTAGTTCCTGTATTAATGCATTACATTGCACATTTGTCAAACAAATTAGAGTGTGCACAGTGACATAGCCCTCATTCAAAAACACACAAACACTTACAGCATGTTGAGGGCAGCAGCCATGGCTTCCAGACATAGTCAAGTAGCATGTAGTAGTAGCAGGACAGACCGACTTTTGCCCTGGTCTGTTGATGGAGCCCACTACAGTCATAACAACAAACAGACACATGAAAAAAGGGGATAAACTAAACACAGCAACAGACACGAATACATGCACACACATTATAATGTTATTTGCTATTCTACGTGTGTGTGTCTGTCTGTCTGTCTCTACCTGGTGAGTGAACTCTCTTGCGGGATTGAAACTTCTTTTGTATGGAAGTGGCACACATTTGGAAAATTCCAGAATGCACTCAGTGTTCTCAGGGAAGCAGTCCTCACAACTCACTGCCTGCAAACAGAGAACAGAGGGAAATTAAGATGAATAAATTGCAAAATAAACACACATAGCATTGAAAAGACTATCACTGAAGCACTAATGCCCTCACATGCATCTTAAATAAACACATGCCTTGGCACAAGTCAGGTACAGTACAACCAAATAAGGGCTATGAAATGAAGAACATTTTGCTTAATGCTACCCATACATCAGAAACCTTTGACAAGATTTGGCTTTCAAGCTTTACTCAAAAGACTACAATCTTTCAATAATCTTACCCAAATCTGGTCAAGTCTTCTGGTTTAAGGATGGCTTAATATAACACTATCGTTACCCTTCACAAACTAAAAAGATCCCTTCACTTGTCGGCATCATATTGAGGTAAGTCAACCCTGTTCACGTTAGCCTGCATAGTTATTAGCAGCCACTATAAATGTAGCTTCTAGAAGTTATAGCTAGGTTAGCTAACCTACTCGTGCCTGATAGCCTTGGCCATTTCATTCAAACTAAAACTTTACATCCATAACGAAATCTCAGACAGACTTATTGTTGAATATGATATTAGTACCATTCCAGATATTCCACACAATAGTAAAGTTAGTTATTGGAAAAGTTAACATTAACAGCTGGCGTATGAAGCTAACATTAACACTAACTAACAGCTAGATGATGTTACCTCAAGCTAGCAAACGTTAGCTGATTCTAACATGACGGTTAACAAACGGTTTTGGTTAACATTAATGCTAAAAACAGTATTTTCCTAATTAATTCCAGTTTTCAATTGGCATACAAAAGTACTGTAGTTCTTACCTTGGATATTATGACGGCAGAGTTTGTACAGCTTGCAGTCAGATGCATGACAGAAAAGTGACGGTTGAAGTCACCACCAGGCTACCAGTGGCAAGGAGTTCGTTGAAAAGTCAGTCAGGGGTGGGGGATGGGTATGCTGTGTGTGCGCATGGGCTTATCGAGAGGCAAAGCATAATAAATTGTGGAAATTATTAGGCCTGCATATTTTAGTTACATTAAAATGACTACCAAACTGATTTTGTAGAAGTGTTAAAACATAGTAGCCAAGCTGGCTATTACTACTATTCTGATTATTAACATTATTGGTTTCTCATTGATAGTTTGACGTCAATTTCATTTGAAGCCTTGTTCCTTAATTAAATCAACATTGGTTTATCAGTCACCCACGTTTTATAGACAAGTTACAACATGATTGATCCATTGTTACGTTGGCCCACAATGAAGCTTGTAATGTTAAAATAGTATGAAATTATAGATGCTCAACTTTAACAAGTTTAATAAGCCTTTCTTATGTGTTATGGTTTGTAGCATATAGTATGTATTTATTTTCATTATAGGCTATTGATTGAATTGTTGTTTATTATTGCTATTCTTCTTAATGTATGCCTACTTCAAATTGTTTAGGCTACTGTTAAATTTAACTTTGTATTGTTGTTATGTGGCAACTCCAGCTGAACCAAATTCGTTTTGGCAGACAGCATTGGGGACAATGGGAAAGCAGATAATTTAAAATGTGGACTTTATTCCTCCAACAGATCTCATGCATATTATACATAAAAAGTAGGCTATACCTACAGACTATAGCAACTATAAAATCTCAAAGATATCATTGAAATTGAACCATAGCCAAAATAATTAGGTAAGTAGGCTAGCCTTGACCTGAAAAAGGTAGTCTTTACACTGTAAATAGTCTATTTTTGAATGTCCCAAATTAGATAGAAATCAAGCGGCAAATAGCCTATCAGTGATGTTTTATGGTACCTTTTTAATTAGGGCATGTGTGACTTAATTAGGCAGATCTTGGGCCTAGGCTATCTACTATGATAGCCTAAGCCTATCCAAGGGTGGAGACCCACCCAAAGATATCCAGAAATGGTGTGTGTGACTTGTGATTTGGGTATGCATACCCTGATATCTCATTGGCATATCAGAGTCAAAATAAATCAATATTTTCACTGATTCTTAAAAACTCAGGATATGATCAAAGATGCTCCTGATATGCTGCATGTCATAAAAATATCCGGTCAGTATATCCCTGATTCAGAGCCTTTTCACCCAGTGTTTGACTATGTTAGGTCACAGTTAGATCACAGATACCTGCGATTACAACACCTCATTTTTACTTTTTTGTTTTTAACTAGGTGGTGCTATACATGAAATGAGTGGTTATGGAATGGGTTGGCATGCCCCATAACCTTCTAACACTGTTCGGTCAAAAATGACCGATTTACACATTCCCTGTACCATAAATATGCCATTTTTCACCAGATTGCCTTAAAATCTTATGATATCCTTCACAAAAGGCTTTTGAACACATAGAATTTATTTTGACTACTTTCTTTGAATTTTGAGTGAT
>NC_063193.1:28756432-28763932 GCF_017589495.1 Alosa alosa
TTTATTATGACCGCCACAAGAGCTGCCGCAGTCATATAGGTTTAGTCAGATTTTTTTTTTTTTTTTTTTTTTTTTTTCGCATGTCCAAATTTCCGTCAATGATTCCCGACACTGAAAGACCGGGTAGACAAAACTTGGTGGGCATGTAACCCCATATGGATAGCATGGAACCATCGTTTTTCGTTTTGATCTGTAGCCCCCACGCTGGACTGCACCCCCGAAAGGAGGGTAGGGCAGACACAGTTTTCTGTGAATATCTCGAGAACCGTAAGGTTTAGGAGGACCATTATTTTTTGTATGTTGATCTCAAGGCCATGTCAACGCATTCCATAACCACTCATTTCATGTATAGCGCCACCTAGTTAAACACAAAAAGTAAAATGAGGTGGTGTAATTGAAGGTATCTGTGACCTAACATAGTCAAAACTGCACGAAATTGAAGTGTAGGATCATTATGACACCCTCTGTATGCACGCCAAGTTTTGTGGAATTCCGTTCATGGGGGGCCACACAATAAATTAATTTATGTTACTATACACCAACTGGCCTGTAGGTGGCCGGAGACAGTTTTCTGTGAATATCTCGAGAACCGTAGGGCCTAGGAGGTCCACCTTTTTTTGTATGTTGGTCTTAAGGGGCATGTCAACCCATCCCATTACCACTTATTTCATGTATAGCGCCACCTAGTTAAAAAAATTAAAAAGCATAAAATTAGGTGTTTTCATCTCAATATCTCTGGCTGACAAGGTCAAACTGCACAAAATTAAAAGTGTAGGATCATTATGACACCCTCTGAATGCATGCCAAGTTTTGTGTACTTTTCGTTCATGGGGGCCTTACAATAAAATAATTTATGTGTACATTTAGTGACGCATACCAACAAGGATTCCCGACACTGAAAGACCGGGTACACAAAACTTGGTGAGCATGTACCCCCATATGGATAGCATGGAACCGTCATTTTTCGTTTTCATCTGCAGCCCCCGCTGGACTGGACCCCGAAAGGAGGGTAGGGCAGACACAGTTCTCTGTGAATCTTTTATGGTATGTTGGTCTCAAGGGCCCACATAAACCTGGCTCATAATCACTCATTTGTGATTTGCCCCCGGTAAAAAAAATGAAAATCAGTAGGATTAAAAGAAAGCCAAAATAAATATTCATCATCATCATCATGGCTGCATTTTCAGTATTGGCGAAGTAGTCGCTTTGTCCACTAGATGGCGCGATCGCTGCAGTGAGACGTAATTTTGTTGGAAGTTAAAAGGGGTTGGAAAAACAATGGACGCCCATACAAGGACTGTAATTTACCGCAGCTTAACATCTAATAAGGATAGGACGATGTTCACATGAAGTGTAATTCCCATTTCTTCTTGAAGCCTAAATAAATCTGAGGATGTTTATCGGACATGCTTGGTTTTACTGCAGGTACGCTTAATCTTGTAATATCAATAAGGACCTAGGTAATGTTACCGCTAAGCTTGGTTGAGTGATGGAGGCATTTGATTTATTGCATTTGTAGAAAACTATAAATGCGTTATACCAAGCAAATGTATAGCAGCACTGTTTGTATCTTTCGACTGTCATTTATTGCACGTGCTACAAAATCATTCTGTGCAATGGAAGATTTACCAACGCTACACCGGTCTGATGCAGTTTTGCCTATACATGCGGAGACTGAGACGCCTGTTTATTTTGTTTTAAGTCGTGCAGGGTGTGAGAGGGGAATCGATGTGCTTTGATTACAGCTTGGTAGTTGTAGTCTGTGAAATTAAAAAAAACGCGGTGTGTGAAGTATCCAAACAATGACACCTTCATTTCATTATGGCTGTTTTAGCAAAACACCTTAAGCTACTGTGTAGTAGGTCCCATTTAGAAGTGGCTACTTCATTTGGCGCTTTCCTTGACTCATGGAGCTGCGTGAATGTTATTACAACTTTTCGCCACGATATGACAGTTTAAGTCCGCTTGATACTGTAAGGCGTAAGCCATTGGTTTCAAAGGAGATTTTATTTGTGTCGCCAGCATAGCCTATTGACAATTTATGTTGTCAATAGGCCTACCTTATAATCCTACCTGTAGCTTAGGGAAGCTAACAACTTTCTATTAGGATCTAGTTTGTTAGTTACCGCTTTGTCATAACTCCCTGATGCATTTTTGCATTTAGAATAGCCAGAGCGTGTATATCTCAATCGAAAATTAAACAATATCGGTGCCTATGGACTAGGCTGGGTGAACCCAGCCTGATCTGCCCGCCTATTTATTTTTTTGATTTCTTAAAAGATTGAGCTTGGTCTGATGAAAGCCAGACTAGCCATGGACCTCAGTTAAACAATGCAAGGGAACATGAATCAGCCTATATTTGCACTAACAATAACGGACAAAAGCTCTTCAACTTTGGCCCGCTAAAATGTGTATGAACAGTCTAGCGACGATTTCATCAAGGCCCATTTGGACATGTCAGTTATTTGCACCACTGGTTAGATGTAAAACAGCACTTCGCTTCAGACTAGGCTACTGTTACTTAATTTGTGCATTAACAATAACGCTTCAGACTACTGTTACTTAATTTGTGCATTGACAATAAAGTATTACATGAACTAAAGATGACTAAAATCTTATGTAGAAGAAGAAACATTCACAAAAAATCCATCCATCCAAAATGACCTTTGTTTTTGATAGATGTTGAAAACGGCATGGAACTGACAGAGATGTTTTTGTTTATAAATACATAAAAATAAATAAATAAATAACATTATGCTGATACCTTTTGCTTTTCCCAAATACAATGTAGCCTACAGGTGTAAGTGACCTTTCATCAATCCAGTTGCAATGGATGAACTGTGATGAACTGCCCTACTTGTGATTGTTTAGAGATTTTAAAGGTTTTATAACAATTCTACATCTTCTTTGGCTATTCTACAATCTATTCACCTTTTCAGCACCAGTAGGGTACTTTCTGTGCAGCCGCACACACACACTCAGGCATGCCAAACAAGCATACACAAAAGTTTCAAGAGTGGGGATGGAGTAAAATATGGAGACAAATTGAAGTGTGATTTATTTTCAAGGAACGGATGTACAGGACTGAGCGGGGCGGTCATATTTTGTACCGTTAAACACAAAAAGTATGCGTACATCTAGTGTTACTAAACACCAACTGGCCTGTAGGTGGCCGGAGACAGTTTTCTATGAATATCTGGCCTGAGGTGGCTGACACCGTAGGGCCTAGGAGGTCCACCTTTTTATGTATGTTGGTCTTAAGGGGCATGTCAACCCATCCCATTACCACTTATTTCATGTATAGCGCCACCTAGTTAAAAATTAAAAAGCAAAAAAATTAGGTGTTTTCATCACAATATCTCTGGCTGACAAGGTCAAAACTGCCGCGAAATTAAAAGTGTAGGATCATTATGACACCCTCCGAATGCATGCCAAGTTTTGTGTACTTTCGTTCATGGGGGCCTTACAATAAAATAATTTATGTGTACATTTAGTGACGTACACCAACAAGGATTCCCGACACTGAAAGACCGGGTACACAAAACTTGGTGGGCATGTACCCCCACATGGATAGCATGGAACCAATCATTCTTCGTTTTGATCTGTAGCCCCCGCTGGACTGGACCCCCCCAAAGGAGGGTAGGGCAGACACAGTTCTCTGTGAATATCTTGAGAACTGTAGGGCCTAGGATGACCAATTTTTTTCTGTTATGTTTGCCTCCAGGGTCATGTTAACCCATTCCATGTGCACACATGTGCATAAACAGATACACACACTTTACACATACATTTAGAGTAATCATCATTATTATGACACATACTCACACAGTAGACATATATGTACGCATGCATGCACATGCACAAACACACATCGTGAGGCAAACACACAAGCACATACACACACCCACACACATAAACATAAATTTGTACACGCACACATGCACACAATTCAAGAATTTTTCCGTCATCTACTCCCCTGAATTTTTGGTCATTGATACCGGGACACCGAACCACCGGGGTACATGAAATTTAGTGGGTATGTAGCCCCACTAGACTTTTACGGAAAAATTTCATTTTAGTCCCGGGACCACCACCACCCCCCCCCCTGAACCCCCCTGAACCGCAAAAAAACAGTTTTTCCTAAATAACTAACTACCACCTGAACCGTGGCACTGAGGATGAAGAATCTGTTATGGTATGTTGGTCTCAAGGGCCCACATCAACCTGGCTCATAATCACTCATTTGTGATGTGCACCCCCACCCCGGTAAAAAAATTAAAATGCAATATTATTCTGCTTTAATCGCCCCTATCTTCAGTTAAGATGTTCAGAACTGCACCAAATTTTATGTGTATGATTGACCTGGCATTCTCTGGGGGTATGCCAAGTTTCGTAGAATTTCATCCATGGGGGTCTAAAAAAATTAGGTTATGTGTACATTTAGTGACTGTACACTCATTGGCCTGTAAATGGCGGTGCACACATATACACATGCACACACAGGCACCCACATACTATTGGTATTAGAACGGCCGATACATAATTACAAATTCAGTAGGATTAAAAACAAAGCCAAAATAAATATTCATCATCATCATCATTGCTGCATTTTCAGTATTGGCGAGAAGTAGTCGTTTGTCCACTAGATGGCGCATCGTTGCAGTGAGACGTAATTTTGTTGGAAGTTAAAAGTGGGTTGGAAAAAACAATGGACGCTTCCTACAAGGACTGTAATTTACCTGTTTAACATCTAATAAGGATAGGGCGATGTTCACATTAAGTGTAATTCCCATTTCTTCTTGAAGCGAAATAAATCTGAGGATGTTTATCGACATGCTTGGTTTTACTACAGGTAATGCGTTAATCTTGTAATATCAATAAGGACCTAGGTAATGTTACCAAGTTATGCGTTGGTTGAGTGATGGAGGCATTTTATTTATTGCATTTGTAGAAAACTATAAATGCGTTATACCAAGCAAATGTATAGCAGCACTGTTTGTATCTTTCGACTGTCATTTATTGCACGTGCTACAAAATCATTCTGTGCAATGGAAGATTTACCAACGCTACAACCGGTCTGATACAGTTTTGCCTATACATGCGAGACTGAGACGCCTGTTTATTTTGTTTTAAGTGCTTGCAGGGTGTGAGAGGGGAATCGATGTGCTTTGATTACAGCTTGGTAGTTGTAGTCTGTGAAATTAAAAAAGCACGTGTGTGTGAAGTATCCAAACAATGACACCTTCATTTCATTATGGCTGCTTTAGCAAAACACCTTAAGCTCCTGTGTAGTGGGTCCCATTTAGAAGTGGCTACTTCATTCTTTCCTTCCTTGACTCATGGAGCTGCGTGAATGTTATTACAACTTTTCGCCACGATATGACAGTTTAAGTCCGCTTTGATACTGTAAGGCGTAAGCCATTGGTTTCCAAAGGAGATTTTATTTGTGTCACAGCATAGCCTATTGACAATTTATGTTGTAAATAGGCCTACCTTATAATCCTACCTGTAGCTTAGGGAAGCTAACAGCTTTCTATTAGGATCTAGTTTGTTAGTTACCGTTTTGTCATAACTCCCTGATGCATTTTTGCATTTAGAATAGCCAGAGCGTGTATATCTCAATCGGAAAATTAAACAATATCGGGTGCCTATGGACTAGGCTGGGTGAACCCAGCCTGATCTGCCCGCTATTTATTTTTTGATTTCTTAAAAGATTGAGCTTTGTCTGATGAAAGCCAGACTAGCCATGGACCTCAGTTAAACAATGCAAGGGAACATGAATCAGCCTATATATGCACGAACAATAACGGACAAAAGCTCTTCAACTTTTGCCCGTTAAAATGTGTATGAACAGTCTAGCGACGCATTTCATCAAGGCCCATTTGGACATGTCAGTTATTTGCACCACTGGTTAGATGTAAAACAGCATTTCGTTTCAGACTAGGCTACTGTTACTTAATTTGTGCATTAACAATAACATTTCAGACTACTGTTACTTAATTTGTGCATTTAAAATAAAGTATTACATGAACTAAAGATGACTAAAATCTTATGTAGAAGAAGAAACATTCACAAAAATCCATCCATCCAAAAATGACCTTTGTTTTGATAGCTGTTGAAAACGGCATGGAACTGACAGAGATGTTTTTGTTTATAAATACATAAAAATAAATAAATAACATTATGCTGATACCTTTTGCTTTTCCCAAATACAATGTAGCCTACAGGTGTAAGTGACCTTTCATCAATCCAGTTGCAATGGATGGACTGTGATGAACTGCCCTACTTGTGATTGTTTAGAGATTTTAAAGGTTTTATAACAATGCTACATCTTCTTTTGGCTATTCTACAATCTATTCACCTTTTCAGCACCAGTAGGCTACTTTCTGTGCAGCCGCACACACACACACTCAGGCATGCCAAACAAGCATACACAAAAGTTTCAAGAGTGGGGATGGAGTAAAATATGAAGACAAATTGAAGTGTGATTTATTTTCAGGGAACGGATGTACAGGACTGAGCTTGGCGATCATATTTTTGTACGCTATCAAATTACATCTAGTTTTCATTATAGGCTATTGATTGAATTGTTGTTTATTATTGCTATTCTTCTTAATGTAGGCCTACTTCAAATTGTTTAGGCTACTGTTAAATTTAACTTTGTATTGTTGTTATGTGGCAACTCCAGCTGAACCAAATTCGTTTTGGCAGACAGCATTGGGGACAATGGGAAAGCAGATAATTTAAAATGTGGACTTTATTCCTCCAACAGATCTCATGCATATTATACATAAAAAGTAGGCTATACCTACAGACTATAGCAACTATAAAATCTCAAAGATATCATTGAAATTGAACCATAACCAAAATAATTAGGTAAGTAGGCTAGCCTTGACCTGAAAAAGGTAGTCTTTACACTGTAAATAGTCTATTTTTGAATGTCCCGAAATTAGATAGAAATCAAACGGCAAATAGCCTATCAGTGATGTTTTATGGTACCTTTTGGGCGTAGGGCATGTGTGACTTAATTAGGCAGATCTTGGGCCTAGGCTATCTACTATGATAGCCTAAGCCTATCCAAGGGTGGAGACCTACCCAAAGATATCCAGAAATGGTGTGTGTGACTTGTGATTTGGGTATGCATACCCCTGATATCTCATTGGCATATCAGGAGTCAAAATAAATCAATATTTTCACTGATTCTTAAAAACTCAGGATATGATCAAAGATGCTCCTGATATGCTGCATGTCATAAAAAATATCCGGTCAGTATATCCCCTGATTCAGAGCCTTTTCACCCAGTGTTTGACTATGTTAGGTCACAGTTAGATCACAGATACCTGCGATTACAACACCTCATTTTTACTTTTTTGTTTTTAACTAGGTGGCGCTATACATGAAATGAGTGGTTATGGAATGGGTTGACATGGCCCCTTAACCTTCTAACACTGTTCCGGTCAAAAATGACCGATTTACACATTCCCTGTACCATAAATATGC
>NC_063193.1:28766432-28813932 GCF_017589495.1 Alosa alosa
CACACACAAACATAGTAATATTACATTCACACACACATATACACACAGACACACAAACAGTAATATTACATTCACTCACTGTCTTGCACAGCACGCACGCACGCACCAGATATGATTGCGTTCGCGTTCGCGCACGCGCGCACGCACCAGCAATGGTCGATAATTGATGTTCACGCGCATCGCGCACGCGCGCGCACGCCGCCTGATAGGCCCAAACAGTTAACTGATTGCGTTCACGCGGTTCCGTACGCGCGCGCACGCACGCGCGCACGCGCACGGTCAGGCGTTTCAGTCTCCTTGCGCGCACGATGCGCACGATTGGCGTTAAGGAATATCGTACCAGTTGCGCACTACACCTGCACGCCGTGACGGTCAGTTATCGTAATCATCGATGCGTACGCACGTACCGGACCGCGCACTTGCACCCCGCCTGGACATGGTCGATGCGTTCACGCACACAAAGAGCCTGGGCAATACGTGTGGTCGTGCGGATCGCACTTACCGTTTACGCGCACGCACGCGGACCTGGACGCGCATGCCTGGTGACGCGCGCACCGGTTTTGTACGCGCGCCTGGGCCAATGAGTGTCAGTGCGTTCACACGCGCATGCCTAAGACATGGTGATCGTGCGTTCACTTCCTGCCTGCCTGGACCTGGACGCAATACACTGGACGGCCCGCCGCACGTACACGCCTGGGCCATGGATGATAATTACATGCGCGCACACGCACACCCGCACGGGACGCCGCACACCGCACAGTCACGTTAGTCTGCGCGCCTGCGTACCCCGGTCGACGTCGTCTGCACGGTCGATAGATGCCGCATCCTGATGCAGTACCCGCCTGGACTGATGACGTAATCTGCCAGCGGTCGTCGTCTGCACCGCGCACGCACACCTCGGTGCACCGGTCGTCTGCGGTTTTGTCTGCGCGGACGCGTACTGCCTGGACACACGCACGCGCACTTGTTTGGACTATTCTGCCTGGGACGTACCGCCTGGACCGCGGACAGTACGCACTGGGCAATGGTCGATATTACGTACGCACGCACCCGCTGCCTGGACGCACCTCAGTTGACGTACGTCTGCCGCCTGCGCACCAGTTGGCGGTCGGTCTGCACGCACGCGCACGCACCGGTCGATATTCGTCTGCGCAGCCACCAATGCATGCCACTTACACGCACCGGACCATGATAACGTTCGTCGCACGCACGCACACGCACGGTCGACGGTCGATCTGCGCGCACGCACCCCTTTTTTTTTTGCCTGGGACGCAATACTGCCTGGTGTTGCACCCGCACAGTTTTTTGCAATGCGGATGCGACGCACCTGGACTGCAATGCCTGGACGGCGCACGCGCACGCACGCACTTGCACAGGTCGACGGTCGTCTGCCTTTTACCTGCCGCAGTTGATTAGATGCCGCAGTATGATGCAGTATCTGCCGCACTTGCCTGCCTGCGTACGCACGCTGATTGACGATTCGATGCTCGGCGTACCGGTCGCGTATGCGCGCTCCTCTTGCCGCACGGTGAAGCGATTAGTTATCGTATCGATGCGCATTACGCGATGCGGACCGCCTGCCTGGGCAATGGTGTGCGTTCACGCATGCCTGGGCAATACGTGTGGTGTCAGTGCGTTCACCACCACCACCTGCCTGCCTGGACCTGGACGCAATGCCTGGATGACCTGCCTGCCTGCCACCTGGGGACGCGATGCCTGGACAATGGTGATCGATGCGGTTCACGCACTTACGTCACCTGGGCAATGGTGATGTTACGTTCACCTGCCTGCCTGCCACCTGGACCTGAGGACCGCATGCCTGGACCCGTACCTGCCTGGTTGCCTGCCTGGTCGACGTTCAGATCTGCCTGCCTGCCTGCCTTGCCTGATCGTCGTCACCGCAGTATGATGCAATGCCTGCCACCTGGATATGATGTTGATTCGTCTGCCACCTGCCGCCTGGTCAACGGTCCACACATACACTCTCACACACACAGACACACATACAAACACACACACACTGTATACACAAATGCTAGTCTAAGTGTGTCCTCTTCTCTCTTCTCCTCCATCAGACTCCTGTCACTTCACACTGGATCCAAACACAGCACACAGACACCTCCATCTGTCTGAGGGGAACAGGAGGGTGGAGTGCAGAGCTGAGCTCCAGTCATATCCTGATCATCCAGAGAGATTTGATATGATCCAACAGGTGCTGTGTAGAGAGGGTGTGTCTGGACGCTGCTACTGGGAGGTGGAGAGGAGTGGGGGGTTGAGATAGCAGTCTCATATAAAAGCATCAGCAGGGAAGGACGGGGCAAGAAGTGTGGGTTTGGATGGAATGATCAGTCCTGGAGTCTGCTCCTCTACAGCTCCAGCTCCTCTTTCTGGCACAATGATATAGAGACTGAACTCCCTCTAGTGGCCAGCTCCAGAATAGGAGTGTATGTGGATCACAGGGCAGGAACTCTGGCCTTCTACAGCATCTCTGACAACACAATGACCCTCCTGCACAGAGTCCAGGCCACATTCACTCACACACTCTACCCTGGGTTTAGATTTGCATATACTGGATCATCAGTGAAGTTATTGTGACTCACACTGTATACAGCAGGACAGAAATGTAAAGACCCCAGATACAGATATGCTGTTATCCCAGTCTGCTCCTCATCCACGCACAGAGTCCAGGGCCATTAACACACACACACACACACACACACACTGTATACAGCAGGACAGAAATGTAAAGACCCCAGATACAGATAGATGCTGACCAGATAAGTGGCACTTGTGTGGTGGTGGGGCATCAGGTGATGTGGACTAGAAGTGGATATTTATCAGCTTGTACTCAAGAGATTAAAAAAGATGTTTGGTGTATGATGAAATGTACACTTCATGTTGCAACATAGCTGATATGGCTGCCCCAAAAGACTTGCATACAAAATGTACCATATGTATGGGATGTTATGGTAGATGTTGCATTTATTTTTTAATAAATAGCCCACATGATCACTACTGTTGATGGAGTATATTTCATATTTTTGAGTCATGTAATCAATGGAAATAATCCATGTTGTTTCTCAAACCTTTTATAATTGTTTGTTCAAATTGTTCAAATTGTTTGAATAAATAATAAATGGTCTGGGGGTCAGACATCAGTGCATGATGTGTGTGTGTGTGTGTGTGTGTCAGTCTGAAACTAGGATCAAAAGGTCAGATCAGTCCTGGAGTCTGGCCCTCTCTGGCTCTGGTTCCTCATTCAGGCACAGTAATGAAGAGACACATCTCCCCCTAGTGGCCAGATACCAGAATGGGAGTGTGTGTGTGTGCGTGCGTGCATGTGCTCCTCATTCAGGCACAGTAATGAAGAGACAACTCCCTCTAGTGGCCAGATACCAGAATAGGAGTGTGTGTGTGTGCGTGTGTGCGTGCATGTGCTCCTCATTCAGGCACAGTAATGAAGAGACATAACTCCCTCTAGTGGCCATATCCAGAATAGGAGTGTATGTGGATCACATGGCGGATACTCCTATCTACAATCCAAAATCATTCACAAAGTGAATAGTCTGGTGCTTCTGTTACATTTTATAATTTTACATCATGGGTGCCAATAATTGTGGGCAATGTGTTTTTGTTAAAAATATGTATTTATTTTTTAGATATTCCTTTTTCTCAGAATAAATGTGCTTCCTTTCAAGGTTGGATTTTCCATATTGTTTTCATTGTGAGAGTACAATAAATAATCAAGGGATGATTTCTTATACCATGTTTTTAGTCAACTTTACCAAGGGTGCCAGTAATTCTGGAGGGTACTGTACGTTTTTGTCTCTTCCAAAGGTCAAGGCCTTTACTATAAAAGTCACTGTACTATGGTGATTTTAGAATCAGTTATTAGACATTTCCTTTTTAACTTGTTTTTTGTTGTTTGATGTTTGTTTATCATCTTGCCAGTATTAGGAGTTTTTTCCTTGACCTTGACCGTCTCCATGATGTTGACCTCTAAGAGTGATGCTAATGTTATAAATGAGCTTCACATGCCTGGAAACATGGGAAAGCATGTTTAGGTTATATATCACGATTAGATCCAAAGATACACCCCTTTTTACTGTAATTTTGTGCATGGAAATGTCATATTACAGAGGTCAATGACCTCAAGCTGACCTCTGGAAGAAGATCTAGGTTTTATATAAGTTTCTCATTTAATTAAATGTTTGGTTGTGTGCATGTGTGACAGAGGACTCGAAAGTCGGACTGTCTGGACTAAATCCAGAGGAATGGTCACCCTAGTTGTGACTGTGAGAAGAATTGCTGTGTGTATGTGTAAGCATGACGGCGTTCTCCTTAAAGTGACATAGTTGGCATCTTTGAATTGATGGTCTATCTGGCTTATGATGATTTTATGTATTTGGTCACTTTATAGGACTTGTCTTCTACTTTTTACAACCTAGGGTATCTCTGAACTAAACATAACTTAGAGTCTTCATGAAAACATATAATTGCTTTGTTATGCTATATAGGAACTGTGAAAGTTTTTTTTTTTCCTGTCATCAACTTCCTGAATTTTTGGTCAACGATTCCCGGGACACCGAAACACTGGGGGACATGATGAAACTTGGTGGGCATAGCCCCTCTAGACTTACGGAAACATTTTGCTTGGTCCGGTTTGCATAAATAAGAGCAGTATCATGATAAATAAGAAGTACATTTTTTCAATCTGTTAAAATTTCATATGACTACCTAATACATTTCTTAGCTAAATTTACATTTTTAGTTTGCAGTTTGTATAGAAAAGTAGAGTGAAACCAAGGCAGAGTGCAGTATCTGCCCTTACTGCCTTGATTTCAATTGCCATTACTGCATTCTGCCTTTGTTTCACTTGCCCTTACTCTAATAGGGTGTGTGTGTGTGTGTGTGTGTGTGTGTGCACAGGGACAGACTGGGACTAAAAAAGGCCCTGGACTAACCCTATAAAATGCAATATTAAATGCCAGTGAAAGTATCATATTCAAAATAGTCAGTCAGATTTTACAAAAAGTAATTAACATTTACTTTAATAAATATAATAGCAGTGTGCAAAGGTGTGCAGCAATGCAATATTGCTTGACATGAAAGTCTAGAAGAATACCTGATTGATTTTGTTCCATTTTAACATAAATGTTTATAAATGACAGCGTTGCCATTGTTAAGGCATCAAGCAGCATATCTTCACTAAAAATGTAGAAATTACCTCCTCAAATAATATAAAAACTGAGTGATTATGATCACTTGTTACACTTACTGCAAAATGTTATTGTATGGCCACGTAAGTATAAGCAGTAATGCAAAGGCAAAGCGCAGTATAGCCTATAAAACTACCAAATTTTGCCTAAATGTCAAAAAACAAAATGTTTAATATTCACCTCACTTTGATCTATATAATTATACCCCTTGTTGTTGAATATAATTTGATGCTTATACTTGGTGTAAGAAAAACACAAAAAGCTGTTTTTCTCAGTTTGGCATTTTTGACTGCATCAAATTTCATGTGATTAGCCTCAGCCTTTGGGGGTATTCCAAGTTTCAATTTCATCCATGGGGGGGCCATACAATCAATGAATTTAGGTGTACATTTTTTGACTGTACGCCCATCCAGTGGTGTAGGCTAGTTAGCTGTAGTGGGTATACTGCGATCAACCCCAAATGTGAATACCTGCCTATTTAAGTGAGATGGTGATGCTTTTTAAGTGGGTACTGAGATGGCGATGCTTTTTACGTAAGTGGGTATACTGCGTAGTCCTGCGTATCACGTAGACTACATCACTGCACCCATCAACCTGTAGATGGTGGTGTTGAGTAAAGGGTTGCCAATACAGGATGATGACGTTGAAATGTACTTATTACTACATTTTTACAAGGCAGGACTATCTCACACTCTTTCTCTCTCTCTCTCTCTCTCTGTCTGTCTCTCTCTCTCACACACACACACACACACATACACGCATGGTCGCATGCACACACACACACACACACACACACACACACACAGACACACAGACACACACACAAACATACACACGCAGGGTGCGATTTGTAAAAAAAAAACAGAGGGAGGTGTTTTATTTTTAATCATGAGAAACAAGCAGTCGACAGGCCTAATTATTTTTCTAGTAGGCCCTATTACAGTACATTTTGAACAGTTGAACATTCATCTTTAATGCAAACTTAAAAGACATGAAACATTTAATGTTCTGCGACGGCCACACCTGCAATATGGGAGATACCGTAATTAAGTTTCAGGACCATGGATAAGGGCCGATCATCTTTAGTGGGCACCCATGGCCTACTGATTAGCACTTTAGACCTGTAACCGGAGGGTTGCCGGTTCGAACCCCGACCATTAGGCACGGCTGAAATGCCCTTGAGCAAGGCACCTAACTGCTCCCCGAGCGCCGCTGTTGATGCAGGCAGCTCACTGCACCGGGATTAGTGTGTGCTTCACCTCACTGTGTGTACACTGTGTGCTGTGTGTGTTTCACTAATTCACGGATTGGGATAAATGCAGAGACTAAAAGTGGGGGGGCAGGGGTCAAACGAGTATATATACTATACTATACGATCACGCGAACATGGCAGACAGGCAATTCAATCAGACACTAGAATGTAACATAAAACCTAATTGATTAAGATTTCACATGTCAAAATATTTCAGCTAATTAGACTAAGTAAACAGTTTTCTCTGATGTCGGACATCATGTTGCACTTTCGACTTGTTGGCGCATCATCTGCAGCGTTTCGCCCTTCTTTTATCCACATCTCTGCAAACTTCTGAGCAGGGAACGAACGCACATCTGGCCCATTAACAGCAATGAAGAGAAGACTGTTCAGTGTGGACACGTTCATTCTGTGTATGTAGCCTAGGCTATATGTGCAAGAAAACTCAGATTTTTTTTTCTTCTTTTTTTTCTTTTTCGCATGGCCAATTTTCTGTCAAGGATTCCCGGGACACTGAAAGACCGGGGTGCACGAAACTTGTGGGCATGAAGCCCCACATGGATAGCATGGAACCATCGTTTTTCGTTTTGATCTGTAGCCCCCCTGCTGGACTGGACCCCCCGAAAGGAGGGTAGGGCGGACACAGTTTTCTGTGAATATCTCGAGAACCGTAGGGTTTAGGAGGACCACCTTTTTTTGTATGTTGATCTTAAGGGGCCATGTCAACTTATCCCATAACCACTCATTTCATGTATAGCGCCACCTAGTTAAAAACGAAAAAGTAAAAAATGAGGTGTTGTAATCGCAGGTATCTGTGACCTAACATGGTCAACACTGCACAAATTTGGAAGTGTAGGATCATTATGACACCCTCTGAACGCACGCCAAGTTTCGTGGAATTCCATTCATGGGGGGCCATACAATAAATTAATTTATGTTACTGTACACCAACTGGCCTGTAGGTGGCCGGACACAGTTTTCTTAGGGCCTAGGAGGACCACCTTTTTTTGTATGTTGGTCTTAAGGGGCCATGTCAACCCATCCCATTACCACTCAATTCATGTATAGCGCCTAGTTAAAAATGAAAAAGCAAAAAATTAGGTGTTGTAATAACAACCCCTTGTTTGCCTCAAGGGGTCATGTTAACCCATTCCATGCACACATGTGCATAAACAGATTTTCACACACACACATACATTCACAGTAATCATACGTATGACACATACACACACAGTAGACATATGTACGCATGCATGCACATGCACAGACACAGGCAGACCCACAAGCACATGCACACACACACACACACTCACTCACACACACACACACACAAACACACACACACACATAAACACGTACACGCACACATGCACACAATTCAAGAATTTCTCAGAATTATGAACAGGCAAGATGGGGGTGGGGTTGTATAAAATGTATTTTACATGTGAAATCTATTAACTAATCATGTTTTGGTACATGTCATGTGGAGTTATTCGCGGTTAGTCTCCGTCCGTCCGCCGAGGGAGTTCTCGCACGCAATTGCTGTCTGTGTTTACGTTCCACCTCGAGCTCTTCCGGATACAGCGTGTGACGTCATCCACTCCACAATCGCAAGGCTTCAAACCCAACACACTGACACCTGACTGCCCTACAAGGAAAAACAGGACAATAGACCTCATGTATGCAAATGTGAGGGATGCATACAGTGCAAACCCCCTCCCCCCACTGGGAATGTCAGACCACAACCTCATTCATCTCCAGCCAATGTACAAGCCCAAAGTACAGAGGCTACCAGTTCCCACACGCACCTTCAGGAAGTGGACACCCGAAGTGGATGAGGCTCTGAGAGACTGCTTCGAGTGTACTGACTGGAGTGTGTTACAGAATGGAGAGGACTTGGAGGAGGTCACACAGTGCACAACTGACTACCTGAACTTCTGCATGGACATTGTTGTTCCCACCAGAACTGTACGCTGCTTTCCTAACAACAAGCCTTGGATAACCAGCAATGTCAAGACCCTTCTCAACAGGAAAAAATGATGGCTCAGAGAGGGGGACATGGCAGAGCTGAGGCGCCGCGGTAAAGGGGAACTCAAATTCAAGCTGAAGGAAGCTAAGGAGGATTACAGAAAGAAGGTGGAACAGAAGCTGCAGGAAAACAACTTGAAGGAGACATGGGACTGCATGAAGGTTATCACTGGCCTGAAGAAGAACAGCAGCTCTGTGGAGGGGGACCTGCACAGGGCGAACCAGTTGAACCACTTCTACAACAGGTTTGACTGCCCTGCTCCAGCTCCAATGGCGGTAGTCTGTCCACCATCCCCCAGCCCCCACCCTCACACCCCTCAATACCAGCAACACTCACCTCCATCATCACAGGCTATCGTTGCCCCACCATCACTGGATTTTGCACCCCTCCCCCAAATGGTGATCACGAACAATGAGGTGACAACGACCTCAGTCAACAGCCATCAGACACACAGATCCCAGATGCACCCCTCCCCCTCCCCTCCCCTTACACCCCTCACCATTACAAAGGATCAAGTGACAGTCCAACTTAAGAAATTGCGCAGCAATAAAGCAGCTGGGCCTGACAGACTGTGCCCAAGGCTACTCAAGGCCTGTGCTGCTGAACTGGGGAGCCACTGAAGCACATCTTCAATTTGAGCCTACGCCTTGGACAAGTTCCAACACTGTGGAAGACATCATGTCTCACCCCTGTCCCTAAGAAGCCACACCCTATTGAGCTTAATGACTACAGACCTGTGGCTCTTACATCACATGTGATGAAGACAATGGAGCGATTGGTCTTAGGCATGCTCAGACCCCAGGTATACCATGCACTAGACCCGTTACAGTTTGCTTACCAGGAGAAAGTGGGCGTGGGCGATGCCATCACTTATCTTCTACACAGGACACATTCCCACCTGGACAAGGGAAAAGTGCTGTGAGAATCATGTTCTTTGATTTCTCAAGTGCTTTTAACACCATCCAGCCCCTCAGATTGGGAGACAAGCTCTTGCAGATGGGTGTGGGCGCTCACCTGGTAACCTGGATTACAGATTACCTGACCGGCGACCACAGTTCGTCAGACTGAAGAACTGTCTCTCTGACACTGTGATCTGCAGCACCGGGCCCACAGGGAACTGTGCTCTCCAGTCCTGTTCACCCTGTACACATCTGACTTCTGCTACAACACCGAGTCATGCCACATGCAGAAGTTTTCTGATGATACTGCAATTGTGGGGTGTATCAGGAACGGGCAGGAGGCGGAGTACAGGAGCCTGGTGGAGGACTTTGTGCAATGGTGCAAACTCAATCATCTTCAACTTAACACTTCAAAGACCAAGGAGATGGTGGTGGACCAAGGAGATGGTGGTGGATTTTTGATGGGGTCAATGTGGAGGTGGTTAGCACCTACAAGTATCTGGGTCTCCACCTGGACAATAAACTGGACTGGTCAGCCAACACTGATGCACTCTACAAGAAAGGGCAGAGCAGGCTGTACTTCCTGAGGAGGCTGCGGTCCTTCAATGTGTGCAGTAAGCTCCTCAGGATGTTCTACCAGTCTGTTATTGCCAGCGTCCTCTTCTATGCAGTAGTATGCTGGAGTGGAAGCACAAGGAAGAAGGATGTGGGGCGAATTGACAGGCTGGTAAGGAAAGCTGGCTCTGTAGTGGGAGCTGAACTGGAGTGTATCACTTCACTATCTGACAAAAGGACCCTGAACAAACTGATCAACATCTTGGACAATGAGTGTCACCCACTCCACAGCACTATTGTTAAACAGAAGAGCCTGATTAGCTGGAGACTTCGCTCACTGCCTTGCACAACTGACAGACTGAGAAAGTCATTTGTCCCCAGGGCCATTGAACTGTTCAATGCCTCACTTAAGGGAAGAGGAGAGATAGACTTCTCTGCATAGTCTGTCTGCCTCTTCATCCCCTCCATGTTTGGTACTGTCTGTCCACTAGCCACTTGTACCACTGTCTTTATGCCTCACTGTTTGCGTGCTATATTAGGACATTAGCACATATGCATAACCCCCCCCCATGCCACAGCCGAACTGTGGCCACACTTATACATTTTCTTAAATTGTTAAATATATAGATATATAGACTTTACTTTACTTTATTTCTGCATTGTTGCACTGTTGACTTACTCATTTGCACTATCACCATGACCACTATCACCATTGCACTACCACCATGACACTCATTCACACAGAGCACCTTAGAGCACCTTACCTTACTATGCACAGAGAATCACAGGCTCAGTCCCTGCCTCAGTCATTGCAAGCCCTCTGATTTATTAATCACCACTATGTGGATACTGTTTTAGAATTGATTTAGATTAAGTGTTAGTATAATTTGTAATTTTGTTATTTGTATTTTAGTATATTTTTATATATTGTATTAAGTGTTAGTATAATTTGTATTTTAGTATATTTAGCATATTCTTTATCTTCTACTGTCCTTACTGCTTAGTTGTGTTTTTATATTATATACTTTAATTACTCTTCTGCTGTTAAAGAATGTGTTTGTCTTGTATGTATGCTGCTGAGACCTTGAATTTCCCCTGGGATCAATAAAGTATCTATCTATCTATCTATCTATCTATTGTCTAGCAGATACCAGTGAGAATTGAGTGTGCATAATGCAATTCAGTGAGGCAGTTAGAATGATATATGCCTTTTACCTTTTGTTTTAGCCAGCAGCCAGACCAGCAGATACCCTGACTTTGCTGAATTACTAAAGCTAAGCAGGCTTAGTTAGTACTGGGATAAGAAACCGAAGAGTAGGTTCCTGCTGGAAGTGGTGTTAAATTGACTTTCTGACTCACCATGGTTAAAGATCCCATGGCACTTATCGCATAGGTGGTTCCCTGATTTGACACACACACACACAAAGACATGTAAACACACACACTACACATGCACACACACACACACATGCACACACGACACGCACAAACACGCACACAAACACATAAACACACACTCACACACATGCACCCATACAAACACACCTACATACACAAACACAAGCACACACACACACACAAAACACATATACACAAAAACAACCACACACTCTGCACACACTCAATTACAAACACACAAAAAAGTGTAGCGTCGGCGCAAAAAGACAGTGTTAGCGCTCTCCCGCGCAGGGCATCCTGGGATACGAGAGCGAACATTTGGGGGGTTTATGTCTGTCTTTCTCCTTAGTTTTGAGTGTAATGTTAGCGTCTTTATTGTAACATGTTTCCCTTTTAGTTCTCCCTCGTGTGTGATCTTTTTTGTGTGGGGGGCTGCGTCCTCCCCTGTATGTGTAGTGTGTGTGTCTGCTTGACTTGCCCCGTGTGTATTGTGTTCTGTGTCTGTATCCCTGCTCTCATTCTCAGTGAATAAACCTTTTGATTGGACTACTGTGTATGTCGCTATCAAATTGTTACAAAAGGAACAAAGTAGGAAATGCACACAATTTGACAAGCGTGATTTATTTTTGTGGAAAAAATGTGCTGGACTGGGTGGTGGTCATATTTTTTTGTACTGCTCTGCGGTACATCTAGTTTCAATTGGTTTTTAAGAGGGTTCTCCCCCCAAGGATGAAATTCATTCAGCAGAGGTAGGGATGTAAAAACCAGAGGAAGGGTTAATCCCCACCATCCCCCCAACAAATTGCACCTGGGCACACACATGCATGCACACACACAACATACACACCCCACAGCACCAAACACACACTCTCGCACACACACATACACACACACACACACACACACACACACACGGAGAAGCACACATACAGTAGGCCTACACAAAAGCAAACACACACATATCACACATTTACATATACACAAAAGTTGCAAGAGTAGCGGATGGAGAAGGAAATGGAGACAAATTCACAAGCGTTATTTATTGAGAGAATGTGTAGCACTGGGCGGTGGTTAGGCCTATATTTTGTATCGATTTGCGGTACATCTAGTTTTCGGCCCTTTTTCACCCTCTCTGGAGGGGTTCTCTAGCCTAGAAATCTAGACGCACCCTAGCGGCGGCAAATTAATT
Source organism: Alosa alosa (assembly GCF_017589495.1). NCBI lineage: Eukaryota > Metazoa > Chordata > Actinopteri > Clupeiformes > Clupeidae > Alosa > Alosa alosa. Next base: position 28,778,974 of record NC_063193.1, read on the forward strand.
TGCTCAGCCTGTACGTCTAGCATCAAACCATAGAGATTTCTATTGGCTGACGACGTGGACGTCATCCAATTACAGCGCTCTACTTTGTTAGAGAGTCTTAAGGCGGGCTTAACAGGATGACGACAGTCCTGCAACGGTGAACAACAAGGAAGGTGGCTATGGCGAACGAAGAGCGGTTGTTTGAATCGGCGTTGGCGTCAACTTTGGAGGAGTTGGACTTGTGCTTTTCTTTGAAAGTTGAGCAACACAATGCACTTAAGTCATTCCTTTCAAAGAAGGATGTATTTGCCGTTTTTGCCGAACCGGATCACGGATATGGTCGTGAAGGCTGGCCTATTGCATGCCTCGGCAGTTTGAAAGACAATTCTCTGCCCGCCCCTTGGATTAAGCGAGGTGAATGGCTCGATTCCAGACTATACATTTCAATGATATAGGATGGCTCCCAGACTATACATTTCAATGATATAGGATAGGGGTTCTCCCATAGACTGTATATATAGAACTATGGGTTCTCCCCATACTTTTGTGAACCGCATTTTGGTTTCTCGTGAATGACCCTTCTCTGGTGCCGTATTCACTTGACCTGATGTAATTAACCGGAATCCACGTCATAAATCGTTCCAGATCGAGACCGGCAAGATGGCGGCAGACACGCAGGTTGGTGTGTCGTTCGTGACTAACACGGGGCTCAGCCGTGCTACATGTGTTCCCTGCATTTTAAACAAGACTGTGAATTACATTTTACTCGTTGTGTTTTTCTCTTTGGTGGCCTGACGAAATACAAACGTATCGTTGCGAGCAACTCTACCAAATAAAGAGTCCCTGTTTAGTGACGTTAACAACTGCAACAGATTAAGCATATTGGGAGTAACGTTATGTGAAGACTGGCTAACGCTCGCAAGCTAGATGCTAGACGGCTACTTCGTCAAATAACACAAAGTTGTGTTTGTGTAACCTACTGCTTAGATCAATCGCTCAATGCAACGATGCTGTTACTTGGAGCAGATTTGAAAATAATAGCTTTACTCTGATTTATTGCAGCTAGCGTCTTTACGACAGGCGGTGTTGCATTGTTTCCCCCTGTAAAAACAGTGTGTGGCTAACTCTGATCAGGCTTTTCCTTAAAGGATTGCCACATCAGCCATTTAATAGCAAGCATAAAAATGATTTCTAGACACAATTGATTTGTTAGCTGTTAACACTTGTCCTCCTGATGAAAGTAACGTTAGCTTATGGTGTGAGGCCTGTGAAAGAGTGGAGAAACTTTCGAAACCCCTCCCAACATCACCGCTGAGTGACTCCAATAACTTCAGATAGCCCACCTGCTAAAGAACGGCCTGAATGTACAGAAGCATGCATCTATTCTGTAACATCGATGTTACATTTGCATTCAGATCACTGTTGACGTAACGCCATGTCTGGCGTGGGGCAGGGTATTTTACGCCTCTTTACAATCTGCTTGTGCGTCTATTACTTGACGTCCTGAGAGACCAATGAATGAGGTTACTTGACAATCACCTTTGTGTACTATACACCATTTTGTCCACCTTCATGTACAGATTAACAATCGGTATTAGATAGTGTTGGTGTTAGTCAGTAGAGTTAGCATCTTCCTGTGCCATTTTGAAGTTGCCCATGCCAGAGTAGGCCTACATCACATGGTGGCATACTACCCTATGCAGTATGTGTGATTTCAGTTATGTTCATCAATATACCTCACACATGTGTTTTGTCTCTCATCCTGGATCAGGTTTCGGACACTCTGAAGAAGTTTGCAGTGAAAGTGACCACGTCCAGCGTGAAGGAACGGAAGGACATCCTCGGGGAGCTGAAGCATTGCATCAGTGGGAAAGGTGTGTGTGTGTGTGTGTGTGTTAGTTTTGAGACTCAGTCCATATTGGTAGATGGAATTGTGCTGCTGATCATGGCTGGGGGGGGGGTTTAAAGGCTCTGTAAAGTGCCCTAAAACACTGGTTTATTGCACTATGAGAATGACATTGAATTAGATCCGAACTGAACGAAACATCATTGTGAAGCACCTTGTATTACAAGTTTGTGCGAAAGGTGCTATATATATATATATATATAATATATATAAAGTTTGATTGATTGATTGATTGATTGATTAATTATGCTTTGTGATCCTCTTGCAGAGCTGCCAGAGCCGGCCATTAAAGGCTTGTGTAAACTCTTCTGCCTGACTCTCCACAGATACAGGTGAGGCATCACTCTTCCTCTTCTGTCTGCTTCTGTGTCATCGTCATCACCCTTTCAGACCCAGCCAACTCTGCCAATTAATCATGTGGTGTTTAGTGAAGTTTGCCACTGCATTACTGTGAAACTACTTCGCTGTGAATATTTGAAAATTAATATCAGATAGATGTGATATTAATCATTGACAATTGAGAATCATTAGCATGCGAATCCACATAAAGTAGATGACATTATAACCTGTTATGTGCTGTTCTGGGGGTGAACATTTGACAAACAGATGTGATATTAATCATGCCTCTATGAAGAACTTTAGTTGTAGATGTTATTGTATTGTGTCCATTAACGTGAAGCCAAGACAAAATCCCAAGTACTGAATGTTTGTCTGTCTTCCCCAGAGATGCGGCGTCTCGGCGAGCGGTTGTGTCCGTCATCGACCTGCTGGCGCAGTCCCAGCCTGACGTCATCGCTGCCAACCTGCCATCCTGCCTGCTCAACAGCGGCGTCATCAGCAAGAGTGGCACGCCAGGGTAGGCCCCGAGCACGCGTGGCACTGTGGAGGGGTGGGCACTCTGCAGGGCATCCGCAACTATGAATGATCTTTAGACCAGTGCCCAAAGCCAGTCAGATCTGTGGGAGTCCCCGTATGGCCAGTGCAGACTACACGATTACAGCCCGATTTTGCAACGATTTTGTCGCAACCGACAAATTTCCAGTGTTGTGCCAGAATATGGAAGTTCAGGAATGATGCTGAAAGGAGGAAGGCGATTTTATTTTTGTCTGCGACGTTTCACGACTCCATGACCAAAAGTCTAGCATGGCAGACTTTTTGGGTAATCTCCTATGACTCTCGTGTTGACACTGACACTATGAGGACATGTGAGAACTACGGTAGGCTACACTATGAGGATATGTGAGGCTACGGTAGGCTACATGATCTTGCAATGTGACCAATCTCCCGACCAAGATGCGGCAATAATTTTATGTTTCTCTGATAACCTAGTCTGACATGGTCAATTGCAAAAGACCATCGTGGAAGCAAAAAAATTGTGCAAACTGTCCTGTACCATTAGAGATGTACTGTGCTGTACTGTACCATTAGAGATGTACTGCACACCTGTCCCACAGACAGCTTTTGAGGACTGGTTAAGAAAATCTGGTTATGTTTTTTTTAACTTTTACTGGGCAGTGATCCGCAGTGATACAATAAGGTTTTGCTTCAGAAATCGCCTGTTGGTACGAAGTTGAAGTCACAAAGCACCTTTCACCCAGCTTGGTATAGCCAGATCCAAATTCAACATCAGTTCATATGCTTAGCATTCTCAGTGATCTCAGTGTGAAAGATTCTACATGTTTGAGAAGCTGAAATCTATTCTCTTAGCTGCTGCTGATTTTATGTGTGGTCTGTCTCATAGTGTCGAGTCGTCTGTGGTTGATCTGGTGTAAGGTTTTATAATATTTCTGTGTTGATTTCTCTAATGCCGTACATGGCGGTTTTCTGCCTTGGCTTAACAGTTTGGGCAGTGTATTTAGATTTTTGAGTTTTTATTTCCATGTCAATCTTGCTTATGTAACCAATTTAAAAATCAACAAGCCACAGCTTTGATATGGGGGAAGTGTAAATGAGTTTGAATTTATTCATTATGCAAAGTAAGACTTATACACTTTCAATTCAAATAATGTTTGTTGGTTTGGAGTGTATTATTGTCTTCACCATACGTGATGAATTAGAAGCCAGGACGCCACAGATACTATAGAGTTTTGGTGGGAAGGCCTGGCATGCCTGTTCTTACATCTTCACCGCTAGTATAATCAAAGTTCTCTTAGGCAAGTCCCTCCACTCGGCGGCCATATTGCAACGCTTTTTGGGTACTCATCGGGCATCCTATTCAGCAGAAATGCGCGTGCGCAAGGCTTCACAACACCAATCTTGCTCCAGTGGCGAGTTGACAACACATGATTGGGAAGATGTCTTCACAACACAACATATGATTGGCTCAATGTATTCAATTCACACCACTTGATTGGCTCAATGTATTCACGTGTCGACGTTTTGCCGAGGAAGGGGTGGGATATGTGTAGACAACGGCCATATTGCATTTCTATGGAGGATTTTTTGAGTGCTGTGTCTCCTCATTAGAAAGTCTCTGGTATAATGCCCAATTTTATAGGAGTTGTTTCTCTGTGTTCTGGTTGTGTCCAGACAGGTAGTGGGTATGTTTGAAACGGGTAAAGTTGCTGCCTTTTAAGATATCTAACTGGGGAGCGAGGCAGCAAGTGCGGTTCGAAACCGAAAAAACAAATTCTGCTGCCTTCTAAGATATCTTAGAATTCCCAAATAACGGTCATTTTTGGAGGCATCATTGATGCACACTTCATGCTGCCTCCTACCCATAATCCCTTGCGGCAACGTCTGAAACAGCTGTGAAAGGTAAACAAACATGGCGGATGACATCGGTAATGGCTGCTGAATCTGTTTAAAATGTCATTTGTGTGACCTTATTTTGCTTAGATTTGTAGATTAGAGATGAGAAATAAACAATTTACTATCTGATTATGCCATTGTTGTAACCATTAATAGCGTCTGGTCTGATATATCTGCCTGCCGTAAAAACTAATTTATATCGTTATCCTGCTAGCTTACGTAAGCTTATTTAGTTTAACGTCAGGCCTTTGCTAACGTCATACCGTAGTGTTAACCAAAGATTCTAGAGTGCTACGCTCATTTTTAAAAGATGCATTTAATCCAAAGTCATGTCTAGTGAGACAGCTCTCTATGTAGGGAGGGAGACAGCTCTCTATGTAGGGAGGGAGACAGCAGTCATGTCTAGTGAGACAGCTCTCTATGTAGGGAGGGAGGCAGCTCTCTATGTAGGGAGGGAGACAGCAGTCATGTCTAGTGAGACAGCTCTCTATGTAGGGGAGGGAGACAGCTCTCTATGTAGGGAGGGAGACAGCAGTCATGTCTAGTGAGACAGCTCTCTATGTAGGGAGGGAGGCAGCTCTCTATGTAGGGAGGGAGACAGCAGTCATGTCTAGTGAGACAGCTCTCTATGTAGGGAGGGAGGCAGCTCTCTATGTAGGGAGGGAGACAGCAGTCATGTCTAGTGAGACAGCTCTCTATGTAGGGAGGGAGGCAGCTCTCTATGTAGGGAGGGAGGCAGTAGGCAGCAGTCTTCCGTTTCAAACAGACCCAGTGTCTGCTGCTCCCTGTCCTTCTCTCTAAAGGCCACAACTCCACCTCCTCCCAGATGTTCTCATGTCCCCTTTGTCCTTATCGTCTCATTTTCTGTCTGATGCTGATGTCATTTCCTGTGTGCTCATCCTGCAGGAAGTGCACGGCCTCCTCAGCCACCATGGCGGTGGCCTGGACCTGCCTGCTGGTGAAGGCTGTCTTCCCCACCGCTGACAAGCGAGAGGGGCCTCAGTGGAAGAAACTGGTGAGGAGACACACACTCTGTCTGTGCGTGTGTGTGTGTGAGAGAAGAAATGGTATGAGTGGAAGAAATTGGTGAGGAGTGTGTGTGTGTATGAGAGAAGAAATGGAATGTGGAAGAAAGAATTGGTGAGGAGATAGTGTGTGTGTGTGTGTGTGTGTGTGTGTGTGTGTGAAGAAATGGTATGAGTGGAAGAAATTGGTGAGGAGACAGGGTGTGGGTGGCAGCATAGACCTCTAGTTACGTGTCAGATGTTTGAGACAGAGAGAGAGACCCCGGCCTAAACTGCCTGTTTTCTCTCTTATGACCAGGTTGAGGTGCAATCTCTCCTATTGGCTGAGGTGGTGGGAGGGGCTTCCCGAAACGCCTTGAAGTCAGTACTGAAGTACCTGAGCAGGCTCTGGAAGGAGGTAAGGAAACGACTAGATTACACACACTCACTCAAAAGTCTTTCACTTGAACCCCACAAATAAGCACCACACGAGCACGTGGTGGAAGCATGTGAGGGAACAGCAAGATTACACACATATGCGCACACACACGCACATGTTATCATCAGTGGAGCTCAGACTTGCTGTTGAATGAGTACTATGGCTGGCTCTGCTCTTGAAATGCCTCTGTTTACTTCCCCGTCTTATCAACTAACCACTCAACTCAACTACCCACCCTCCCTGTCTCCATCTTTCTTTCTCTCCCTCTCCTTCTGCCCCCCTCTCCTCCCCCATCTACCTTCCTCCTTCTGCCCCTCTCTCCCTCTCTCCATCTCTCCCTCTCTCCCTCCATCTCCCTCTCCCCCTCCTCCAGCACCCAGGGATGGTGGACCAGTACCTGAGTACGCTGCTGGGTTTGGACCCGAGCCCCAGCTCACTGGCTCTGCTGGGTGTGTGTATCGACTTCTGCACCGCCCAGAAGGACATCGCCACCATCGACAAACACAAGGACACACACACACACACACACACTCAGGCCCAGGTTGCACCGGGTTCGCAACTGAAGCGCTCTGCATACACACATGCAGACTCTGCCACTACTTACCTCACGCTGGTGGCAGTGTCATTCTGCCAGCTGTGATTGTGATACACCTACACCGACACCACCGTGCCAACGGGCAGCTTGTCCCACCCCCATCGCTAGTGGCAGTGCCACTTAAGTTATTTGTGATTGGAGCATCCATATCTGCGGCGTTTATCGCTGTCAGTGGTCTGTAGTGTTTCTATAGACTGATGTGTGTACAGGCTTCAATCTGTTCCTCTGCTGAGAGTTGAGTGTCTTTTGTATACCAACTGGTGGCATCTCTTACCTGATGCTGGTGCTAGTTCTACTTGAGTTCCAACCTGTGCCTTTATTCTTAGACACCTATCCTTATCCTGATGGAGTGTGAAGTGCAAAGCCGCACCTTAATAAATGTGTACCTGTGCACAGTATGTCCCTGTAGTGAGGTCATGGATTTGTAGTTGCTGGTGTTGTAGTTGAACTTCTCTGTGTTGACTGCAGGGGGCGCTGTTGGAGCTGTATGTGAAGACGGTTCTCATGAGTAAGAGTGTTCCCCACCAGCACATCCTGGTGAGTCTCCTGCAGCTTCCCTTCAAAGTCTGTGTGTGTGTGTGTGTGTGTGTAGTGAAACTGTGCCTGCTTTCTTTATTATTTATTTGTGTGTGAGTGTGTGACTGCTCCTGCTTTCTTGTGTGTGTGTGTGTGTGTTTTGGTGGGAGCGTTTGCACATATACTCATATGTGTGTGTTCGTAAGTGTGTAACAGCGTCAGCCTCTGTGTGTATGTGTGTGTTCAGGAGAGGAGTGGCTCTGTACTGCGTCACGTGACACACACCGAGTTTAAGGAGCAGCTGCTGCCAACACTGCAGAAGGCCATGCTGCGGAGTCCTGAGAACTGCATGCAGAGTGAGACACACACACACACACAATGTATACTATACACACACAGAGCTTTGGGAACTGCATGCAGAGTGAGACACACACACACACACACACACACACACACAGAGCTTTGGGAACTGCACACAGACACACACACACACACACACACAATGTATACACACACAGAGCTTTGGGAACTGCATGCAGAGTGAGACACACACACACACACACACACACACATATGCACACACACACACAATGTATACTATACACACACACACAGAGCTTTGGGAACTGCATGCAGAGTGAGACTCACACACACACACACACACACACACACACAAACAATGTATACACACACACAGAGCTTTGGGAACTGCATGCAGAGTGAGACACACACACACACACACACACACACACACACACACACACACACACACACACACACACACACACACACACACATATGCACACACACACACAATGTATACTATACACACACACAGAGCTTTGGGAACTGCATGCAGAGTGAGACACACACACACACACACACACACACACATACACACACACAGAGCTTTGGGAACCTGGGCTTTGGGAGAGCATGACAGGTGGGACATGCACACACACACACACAATGTATACACACACACAGAGCTTTGGGAACTGCATGCAGAGTGACACACACTCACACACATACACAATGTATAGACACACACAGAGCTTTGGGAACTGCATGTAGAGAGACACACACAAACTCACATAATATACACACAGCAAACACAAGTAATGCATGCACTTGTGCCACTGACGCATGCTTATCATCCAGGGCGTGCAGAGCCAGACACTGTTGTTTGTTGTTATTGTTTGATGTTGTTGTTGTTGTCTCTGAGAGCTGTAGTGTTTCTGATATATCTTTGTTCTCCAGCCATCTCCTGCCTCCTGGCCTCCCTCACCCTGGACCTCAGCCAGTATGCTAAGGACATCGGCAAGGGCATCGCCAGTAAGCAAACTCCCCTGTCTCACGTCACTGTCTTACCACAATACACCCCTGTCTCACGTCACTGTCTTACCACAATACACCCCTGTCTCACCTCACTGTCTTACCACAATACACCCCTGTCTCACCTCACTGTTATTCCACAATGTGTTTATCTGGGTGTAGGGGAGGTTTGGGTCTCTTGTAAAATGTGTCCCCCTCTTTCCCTAGTTCAATTAAAAACAATAACCATGACCACATGTTTATGATGCCAGTCATAATTGTGTGTGTGTGTGTATCCTAGGTCAGCTGAAGGCTAATAACCTGGTTCTGATGGAGCAGGCGGTCCAGGCTCTGCAGAACCTGGCCCAGCAGTGCAGCGACCCCAGCGCGGTCCAGGATCTCACCGCTCACCTTTTTGCCATCCTTGGAGGTCAGAGGTCATCCACATACTCACACGCACATCTGCACTCGGGAGCTTGCGTTAGGTCAAGCTCGTGGACTAAATCTAGTCCTAGACTTAATGTTTTGTTAGTAGAGATCTCCATTCAAGTTCCCCTACAGTCCAGGTCTAGGGTTTAGCATAATTAACTGGAATTGGGTTATATCAAAAAGTGGGTGTGTTCCTTTATTCTCTGAACGGGAAACTGGTCAAGGCTGACTCTGAACCGGCTCTGGCTATATATCACAGCTATGTGGGGAAACTCCATGGAATCATTATCATCATAACATACACACACAACACCTCTCTGGATCTCGTCTCGCCATGCTCTATAGTCTCCCCATGATGACCTATAGTCTCACCATGATGACCTATAGTCTCGCCATGATGACCTATAGTCTCGCCATGATGACCTATAGTCTCACCATGCTCTATAGTCTCACCATGATGACCTATAGTCTCACCATGCTCTATAGTCTCATGATGACCTATAGTCTCCCCATGCTCTATAGTCTCACCATGATGGCCTATAGTCTCACCATGATGACCTATACTCTCACCATGCTCTATAGTCTCACCATGCTCTATAGTCTCACCATGATGACCTATAGTCTCACCATGATGACCTATAGTCTCACCATGCTCTATAGTCTCACCATGCTCTATAGTCTCACCATGATGACCTATAGTCTCACCATGCTCTATAGTCTCACCATGCTGCGTTGTCTCCCCATGCTGTATAGTCTCAGCATGTTCAGTAGTCTCACCATGCTCAGGCTGTGTACTGTCAGAGGTGATTTTCTTATCTACACAGCATATAATCTTGGTAACTCGGTTTGGTTATGTTTGTGTGTGTGTGTGTGTGTGTGTGTGTGTGTGTGTGTGTGTGTGTGTGTGTGTGGGCTCTGAGGGGAAGCTTACTGTTGTGGCACAGAAAATGAGTGTTCTCTCAGGTAAGCTGCCTTAGTTGTTTCTTTGGGACTTATTTATTACGCTGTGAATCATGTGCTGTCATCTAACTATGCGTACGTTTGTGTGTGTGTGTGTGTGTGTGTGTGTGTGTGTGTGTAAACTAAAGGCATTGGGAGCTGCAGTCATCATGCGGTCTCAGGCTCTTCTAGTCAGACTCTTAATTCAAGCGTGGCCCTGCTCTTCGTCCCCTACCTGCAGCAAGAAGGTAACTCTCCATCCCACCTCTCTCTCTCTCTCCATCCCCTCTCTCTCTCTCTCTCTCCATCCCTCTCTCTTTCTCTCTCTTCTCTCTCTCTCTTTCTCTCTTCTCTCTCTCTCTCTCCATCCTCTCTCTCTCTCTCCATCCATCCTCTCTCTCTCTCTCTCTCCCTCTCTCTCTCTCTCTCTTTCTCTCTCTCTCTCCATCTCTCTCTCTCTCCGTCCTCTCTCTCTCTCTCCCTCCATCCCTCTCCATCCCTCTCTCTCTCTCTCTCCCTCCATCCTCTCTCTCCATCTCCATCCCACCTCTCTCACTCTCTCTCTCTCTCCATCCCACTCTCTCTCCATCCCACCTCTCTCTCTCTCTCTCTCTCTCTCTCTCTCTCTCTCTCTCTCCATCCTCTCTCTCTCTCTCTCCATCCCTCTCCTCCTCTCCTCTCTCTCCATCCTCTCTCTCTCTCTCTCTCTCTGCTCTCTACCCCTCTATCCAGCCATGTCCATTTCTCTCTGATTTGCTGGGAGTAGTAGTGGAGGTCCGCTCTCTTTCCCTCTCTATGCATCCCTCTCTCCTCTCTCTCTTCCTTTTTTACCTCTGTCTGTCTCTTCTCTTTTGTTAGAGGACCCGTTAAAAGTGTGTTATCGCTAAGTGTATGTGTCTTTATGTGTTTGTATCAGTACTGACATCTGTGTGCGTGCGTGTGTGTGTTTCCTCTCTCTGCTAGTGCACGAGGGCACGCTGGTCCACGCGGTGTCCGTGCTTTCCCAGTGGACGGGGCGTCTGACGGTGGAGGTGCCCTCTGGCCTGAAGGACTGGCTCAAAAAGGCCTTCACCCTCAAGACATCCACCTCACCTGTGCGCCACGCCTACCTGCAGGCCATCCTCGGCGCCTACAAAGGTGTGTGGAATGGGGAGGTCAAAGGTCAACTGAGATAGAAAGTGAAACAAATGTCGGTGGTAGCAGGAGTCAGAAACATTATGTGATATATTGTCACATACCTGTGGTTCTATTTCAAATCAATTATGGAGTAAGCAAGTGCAGAGTGAGACCAATATTAATAAGGTTGTTAAATTGAGCCGATTACACATAAATGAAATGGTCTGTTGAGCAGGTGTGAGCTTGCGCAGGTGTGTGTCTCTAAGGTTTTATCTTTGATTTCACCTGTGCAGGTGACACCCTGAGCCAGGCGATTGAGTTCGCTCCTCTCCTCATCCAGACGGTGGAGAAGACCGCCGCTCAGAGTTCTCAGCATGCATTGCTGGCAGAGGGTGCGGCTGCTGCTGTGCTTCTGTGTCGTCTCTCCCAGCTGGATACACTGAGCGGTGAGGACACACACACACATACACTGTTACGGGCAGGCCAAGGCACAGCATCCAAACTAAGCTAAGCTTCGTGTCTAGGGTATATTGTATTCTTTTTAGCTGAAGCCTCGGTCCCCCACGCAACGTTAACGCCAAAACCCCAAAAACGCATTATCTTACACACTGGCCCTAACGCGGGTGTACAGACGGGAAGTAAGTCCTAGGTGAGTGGTTCTTGAATGTGTGCGTATGTCAGCATCGGCAGAGCTCCAGCGAGAGGTCACTTACCTGTGGCTCTCGCTGACCCGGTATAGCTCTCGCCGCACCTCACGAATAGCCCAAGCGCTGTTTCGGTTGAAATGTTCAGTTTTGTGGTATGGTGGTTTAAAATTTAAAAACAAATGGTAAATTGTCCAAGTTTGCCTGCTCACGGGCAAACTCTCTTCAAAAGGGAAACACAGGCCACGCTGCCTTTCTCAAAGGCCTGAACTGATTGTGAGCCCAGGCCCCAGGACAGGTGTTCCATTTAGCCTAATTAGCCACAGGTAATGACATCACTGGAGCCCCACCTGTAAGTCAGTGCTTGCCCTACCATGTGACCCTAACCTGTCGTAACAACACACACACACACCCTCTATTAAACTCTAACACACTCCAGTACTCTGCTTCACTCACACTCTTTCTCAACTCATTAAAGTGTGCGGTGAGGACCAATACACACACTCGCATCCAACTGGGTTTTCACACGGGTGTGACGTCACTCTTAATTACCAGCTGCACTTACTTACTTGCACTTGCAGTACTTCATCAGGCTCAATTATCATGTAGCAACACTACATCAATCACTAACATGTAGCAACACCACATCAATCACTAACATGTCGTAACACTACATCAATCACCTTAGCATGTAGCAACACCACATCAATCACCCTAATATGTAGCAACACCACATCAATCACCCTAACATGTAGCAACACCACATCAATCACTAACATGTAGCAACACCACATCAATCACTAACATGTAGCAACACCACATCAATCACTAACATGTAGCAACACCACATCAATCACTAACATGTAGCAACACCACATCAATCCCTAACATGTAGCAACACCACATCAATCACTAACATGTAGTAACACCACATCAATCACCCTAACATGTAGTAACACCACATCAATCATCTTTGCATGTAGCAACACTACATCAATCACTAACATGTAGCAACACCACATCAATCACCCTAACATGTAGCAACACCACATCAATCACTAACATGTAGCAACACCACATCAATCACCCTAACATGTAGTAACACCACATCAATCACCCTAATATGTAGTAACACCACATCAATCACCCTAATATGTAGTAACACCACATCAATCACCCTAATATGTAGTAACACCACATCAATCACTAACATGTAGCAACACAACATCAATCACCAGAACATGTAGCAACACACTACAAGCATTTGATTAGGAGCTGCTTTGGAGTGTATAGAAATTTATTTTGGTGTTTGTGTTTGTGTGTGTGTGTGTGTGTGTGTGTGTGTGTGTGTGTGTGTGTGTGTGTTCCCGTTGCAGAGTCTAAGCTGGCCAACTTCTGGAAACTGGTGCTGGACGAAAAGAAGCCTCTCTTCACCACAGAGAAGTTTCTATCACAAGCCAACGATGAAGGTGTGGGGTTGCACTCATATACACACACACACACACACACACACACACAAGCAAGCAGGTCGAAGCATTCACACATAGGCGCATATGTAGAAATATACACACACATACACATCAATACATTTCCTCATCACATACCCAAATACAGTACCTAACTCACACACACACGCTTTAGGCAGAGGTCTTGAAGTGTGCGTGTGTGTGTTGTGATTAAGTTGAGTGTTGAGTTGTGTGGCGTTGTTCTCCTCCCTAGCCTTGTGTACGGTTCTGCAGCTGTGTGAGAGACTGTTCCTGGACCAGCCTCACCGACTCAACAACAGCAAGTCCCAGTAAGCAGACACACACACACACACACACACACACACACACACACACACACACAGTTTTTCTCTGTGCATCTCCCTTACCAGGACAGCAGGATACTCTTCTTCCAACTGTTCGCTAAGGCCAACACCCACTGGCGGTGACATTCACGTCTATGGATTTGACGCTCAAGAGATTGAAACATTTTCTAAACTTTGGCATTGACGCGCGCCAGTCGGCATTGGCCTTTAGTGGGACTGTTATGTAATTCCCATTTAGTTTTCTATAAAGCCTTAAAGGTGCTCTGCCACACAAAACCGTTTTTACTTGTATTTTTTTAAACATGTTAGGTCCATATGTGTTTGTGCTATGTTGTGAATGTGAAAATGAACAGCTACCTCCTCTGTCAGCTCTAGCCACTGAACAGAAATAAGCGGAGAAATCAGGCCAATTGCAAAAGCTCTTCAGATTGACGTGGAACTGATGAGCTCATTACTATTCATGAGCTCGCACACGCCCACAAAATTTGTTTAGCTCTGACAGTTTTCGTAGGCCTATGCAAGAATGTCTGAATGTCAACGGACTTGTGCGCTATGCACAAATAGAACTTCAACAATGCATTTTGCCCAAGAACCCAGACTTGAGGATCAAATGGCTTCAGTTTATTTTTTGAAACAACGCCAACTACAGGTTTAATGAACTCGCTAGCCTAGCAGGTTTTATTTATGCACATTTGGACAATGCTAGTACTCGCTAGCCAATCTAAGTTCATGCCATGAAGCTAAAATTAGTTGATAACGGCTGTCATGTTATGGACGAAACCTACTAGCTAGCCAATCAGAGTCAAGCAGCTTAGCTTGTAGAATATTAATGAGAACTGGTGCAAATCGAGCCGAGTCTTCATGCAGGCTTTCAATACCACACTAGAATGGCTTGAAACAAGCTAACCAAGGCATGTTTTCCACAAAAAATGTTAGAGTCCATGGTAGAACCTCAGACATTACCACAAAGTAATGCAATACGTGTGGCAGGGTATCTTTAATGACTAAAGCAGGGTTTCTCAGCGTGGCTGTTCTGAGGTTGAAAAGTTTGACTTGTAAAGCACATACTGTGTGAACTCAGGTGCACTCTGAGATGAATTAACCAATCAGCAGGTTCATCTAATTGATTAGTTGGTTGGTTGGTTAATTAATTAATTAATTAATTCATCGTCTCCGTAGGATGTACCAGCAGGCGCTGGTGGCGGCGCTGTTGTCACGGAGCTGGCGTGTACGCAAACGAGCCCAGCAGAGCATCAAGAAGCTCCTCTCCTCACTGGGCGGGGCCAGCCTGGCGCACGGCATCATGGGGGAACTGTGTGCGGTCATCACCAAACATAAGGTGAGAGAGAGAGGAGTTTACTGAGGTGGTCAGAGTATGTGTGTGGGACCTTGGTCAAAGCAAAACATACATTTACATACGAATGAATAAAATGCTCTGTTTCATGAGATAAGTGTGTGTGTTCTATATGTGTGTGTGTGTGTGTGTGTGTGTCCAGGTGCTGCCTCTTGATGCGCTGCTGTTGGAGACTGGTGAGCTGACGGAGGTGGGCCGGGCCTACGTCCCCCCACGGAACCTTGTGGAGGCGCTGTGTGTGATCTGCTCGGTGGCGGGACAGTGGAACGACCCCGCGGAGACAGAGAAGCTGGCCATGGAGGCCCTCGTCGCCTCCCACCACCCCTCCATCAGTGAGTGCTGCTCTGTGTGCGTGTGTGTGTGTGTGCGGTAGCCTTTGTTTGTACGTCACCGTGTGTGTGTGTGTGTGTGTGTGTGCGCGTGCGTGCGAGCGCTTGTATGTGGTTGTGTGTGTGTGCGCGTGTGTGAGAGCGCTTGTATGTGATTATGTGTGTGTGTGTGCAGGCGCACGTCCGTACGCACTGTGCGTACCACCAGGCTACTCAACAACGAGAGAAAATTTCCTGTGTGTGTGTAATGTTTATTCACACCAAATTGGCCCACCATACCTTCCCAACTATGCACGTTATACCATTAGCTGCATGCCATCAGGATATTTCCAATTTTTTTATTACGTAAAGTTAGTGAACAGGTTATCAAAATTAACGCGCACACATTTTGTTTGAGCAGGAGACAGAATACGCACACAGGCACGCAACTAGGCTACTTGATTTCTTTTACTCGGCTATCTGTATATGGTTATTAGCACACAATGTTAAAGGAGAATTCCGGTGTGATATTGACCTAAAGTGTATTGAAACATGATACCGAGTGTGAACGTATGTCTCATAGCCCATCTCGGCTTGTCCCCTGCACTCCAAAATCTGGCGCTAGTTAGCCGATGCTACCAACAGCTTTTTCAATAGTGGTGCTTCGGCATCGGGCTAGTCATGCGAATAAATCACTGTTTTACACCCATTTACGAGGCTCAATGTATCTCCACACTTCATTCAGTGGAAATAATTCAGTGGAAATGCATGGATTCCAGTTGCTGCTACTGGAAGAAACTGGAATCCATGCATTTCCACTGAATTATTTTTGGAATCTGATCCCTTATCATACCTGTTCATTCTTACTCGTCGCTCGACTTATTGTACTAATTCTCCTTTAAGCTAATTCACTAACTCAATACTAATCATGGATATCACAAGTTTAAATAACGAAAACAGAAAGGATGGAGGCAGCAAAGCTAGAGGAGTTATTTCTGATGGGCAAGAACAAGGTAGGCAATTGGTGTGCTTGTCAGAACGTTAGACTGCATTACAGCTGTTTAAAGCCAGACGTAACGGTAACGCTAGAACAAAACTAAAGGTAACTTTAGCCTATATAGGGCTGTATCAAGTTGTCCAAATGAATAGGTCATTGTATTGTTATGCCATCTAGGCTACTTTTTGCTGACCAATGCACGGACCTAAAACCGAGAAACGGACAAATATTGTCCACGCGTGAATTTTTTTTTTTGCCGGGGATGGTTGTGCGTACCATAGCATGAATTCCTGCAGGCACCCCTGTGTGTGTGTGTGTCTGTGTATGTGTGTGGTATTACTGAAGTGAGTGAGAGTGTGTGTGTGTGTGTGTGTGTACATTTTTCCTCCGTGTTCAGGTCCAAAACACACAAAGCATTAATGTGTGTGTGTCCCTGTAGTGGTGGCGCGCTCCGACTTGTGGCCTCACCTGCTGTCCAGTATGAACCTGAACGCAGTAGAGTTCATCGACACACACCTGGACGACATCATGCCTCTTCTGCTGCAGGCTAGCGAAGAAAATACACAGGTAACCTACACACACACACACACAGGGAGAAGGGCTACTTGATTATGGCAAAATTCAGATTCACGACGATTATTTATATGGAGATATATTAAAGCACATTTGGACATACCATTCATTTTCTGAATAAGAAAAATGAAATGGAGGTCACTCGATGTCATCACTGTTATGTGAAGGTGAAGTAGAGGTCATTTGATGTCAGCACTGTTATGTGAAGGTGAAGTAGAGGTCATTTGATGTCAGAACTGTTATGTGAAGGGCTGTGCTAGACTTACAACTGAGCACAAAATGGAAAAAAACCTTCCAAAACAGAATACCTCAAAATATTTTGATTACCGGTATGTTGTTTTCATAGTCATGGAAGTCACAATCCAAAAGGATTTGCAACTCTATTTACAGACACAGACACAGACAGACACAGACACAGACACAGACACAGACACAGACACAGACACAGACACAGACACAGACACAGACACAGACACAGACACAGCTCTAACATCCCACCTCTGTCCCTGCAGGCTGTACGGAATGCTGCTGGGTCTCTCTCCAACCTCTCTCCGTCTAAACTCCTCCCACGCATCATGGATCACGTGATCAAGCGTCTGGCCAATCCTGCGCTGGGACAGGTGACTCGCGATGAGTACGGCATTATGAACACACCAGAGGGAGAGCTCTACGACAAGAGCGTCATCCAGAGGTGTGTGTGTGTGTGTACACTTACACTCTACATTAATATCAGTACACAGATGTCTGTAATGGCATCTAGTCTTGCTTTTAGCTGCAGCCCTAACACACTAAGTGTGGCTGTGTAACTGTGTATTTATCTAGGCATTTATCCTTCTGTGTGTGTGTGTGTGTGTGTGTGTACACTTACACTCTATTAATATCAGGACACAGATGTCTGTAATGGCATCTAGTCTTGCTTTTAGCTGCAGCCCTAACACACTGTGGCTGCTTAACTGTGGGATTCCAGTCTTGCTTTGTGTGCTTTAACCGTTGCAGTTGAGTGTGTGAGTGTGTCAGAGCAAGAGTGTTATCCAAGTCTGTTTCATCAAGTATGTGTGGAGGCATTTATCCTTCTGTGTGTGTGTGTGTGTGTGTGTGTGTTGTTTCTCCTCTCAAGATGTGTGTGTTGATCATCAGTCTCTGCATGCTTACTTTCTAAGCATGTTTACCACCTCACGTGAATGTCTGCTTAACTTTCTCTGTGTGTGTGTGTGTGCAGTGCTCAGCAGGAGAGTGCTAAGAAAGGCAATATGAAGCGTGAGAATAAGGCCTACTCCTTTAAAGAACAGATCATCGAGCTGGAGCTCCAGGAGGTGAGAACACACAACAAACAAACAAACAAATAAACAAACACAAACATTCTGTTCCCCAGCGGACCTGGGGCCTGTACTATGAAGCGGGGTTACTGGCTTATCTGGGTAACTTCGAGAGTAACTTGATCACGTGTGGCGTAACTTCCCCTTTAACCCGTATCACGAAAAGGTGGATAGGTTTTAACCGAGGTATGCTGCCATGGCAATTTACGCTTGCATCTCAAACCTGTTCGAGCAGGTTATGTTCTTGGTTAACCCGAGGTTTCGTTAACCACACCCTTTATAAGTACCACCCCCACTAACAATTTCTCCCGAGACATGTCGGCGTGCCTGGATGATCCATACGACATTGGAGCGCAAATCGTGAGGGACTCTCTTCGCGAGGGCTTAGGGTTTTAGAGACCGCCAGAAAATATATATAGCCTACCAGAACGATATTCTCTATGAAGATATAGATTGTCAGCCGAGGGAATTCGTTATCTTTGTCAGATGATCTAGGAATACGTCTCATAGCAATGCCCTTATGTGGACATTCATGTATTCCATCTGTGATGCTGAACATATAAGCAAGAATACTGTATGTCCGAAAATAAATCGGACATAGGCCTACAGTATGCTGAACATCTGAGCAAGAATAGCCTAAAATAAATCGGACATAGCCTACAGTAGGCCTAATAAATAAAAAAATCACCATTTTAACAAACTTGTTGAATTGAATGTCATATTACTGTACCCTGCACATAAAGGCTACACATTTCCACAGCACCAGAATCCCAATCGAATGCCTCCCCAACCCCTCCAGAATCGGCCTTCCACTATTATTTGCATGGCCAACTCCTCTGCTACTGTAAAACACTGGTGCCTTTCCTCCTACAGTAGTGTTCAAAGACACCTTTTCTTGTTAGCTTCTCTCTCTCTCTCTCTCTCTCTCTCTCTCTCTCTCTCTCTCTCTCTCTCTCTCTCTCTCTCTCTCTCTCTCTCTCTCTCTCTCTCTCTCTCTCTCTCTCTCTCTCTCTCTCTCTCTCTCTCTCTCTCTCTCTCTCTCTCTCTCTCTCTCTCTCTCTCTCTCTCTCTCTCTCTCTCTCTCTCTCTCTCTCTCTCTCTCTCTCTCTCTCTCTCTCTCTCTCTCTCTCTCTCTCTCTCTCTCTCTCTCTCTCTCTCTCTCTCTCTCTCTCTCTCTCTCTCTCTCTCTCTCTCTCTCTCTCTCTCTCTCTCTCTCTCTCTCTCTCTCTCTCTCTCTCTCTCTCTCTCTCTCTCTCTCTCTCTCTCTCTCTCTCTCTCTCTCTCTCTCTCTCTCTCTCTCTCTCTCTCTCTCTCTCTCTCTCTCTCTCTCTCTCTCTCTCTCTCTCTCTCTCTCTCTCTCTCTCTCTCTCTCTCTCTCTCTCTCTCTCTCTCTCTCTCTCTCTCTCTCTCTCTCTCTCTCTCTCTCTCTCTCTCTCTCTCTCTCTCTCTCTCTCTCTCTCTCTCTCTCTCTCTCTCTCTCTCTCTCTCTCTCTCTCTCTCTCTCTCTCTCTCTCTCTCTCTCTCTCTCTCTCTCTCTCTCTCTCTCTCTCTCTCTCTCTCTCTCTCTCTCTCTCTCTCTCTCTCTCTCTCTCTCTCTCTCTCTCTCTCTCTCTCTCTCTCTCTCTCTCTCTCTCTCTCTCTCTCTCTCTCTCTCTCTCTCTCTCTCTCTCTCTCTCTCTCTCTCTCTCTCTCTCTCTCTCTCTCTCTCTCTCTCTCTCTCTCTCTCTCTCTCTCTCTCTCTCTCTCTCTCTCTCTCTCTCTCTCTCTCTCTCTCTCTCTCTCTCTCTCTCTCTCTCTCTCTCTCTCTCTCTCTCTCTCTCTCTCTCTCTCTCTCTCTCTCTCTCTCTCTCTCTCTCTCTCTCTCTCTCTCTCTCTCTCTCTCTCTCTCTCTCTCTCTCTCTCTCTCTCTCTCTCTCTCTCTCTCTCTCTCTCTCTCTCTCTCTCTCTCTCTCTCTCTCTCTCTCTCTCTCTCTCTCTCTCTCTCTCTCTCTCTCTCTCTCTCTCTCTCTCTCTCTCTCTCTCTCTCTCTCTCTCTCTCTCTCTCTCTCTCTCTCTCTCTCTCTCTCTCTCTCTCTCTCTCTCTCTCTCTCTCTCTCTCTCTCTCTCTCTCTCTCTCTCTCTCTCTCTCTCTCTCTCTCTCTCTCTATTGACTGCGATGGCCAACTCCTCTGCTACTGTAAAACACTGGTGCCTTTCCTCCTACAGTAGTGTTCAAAGACACCTTTTTCTTGTTAGCTGTAAAACAGAGGCCAAGTGAAGGCTATAAGCTAGGCCTACATGTTTTCATAATTAAGAAATATTAATGCAAGCTATAACTATATAAACGTACTATTCTGAATAATGTTTTTGTGTTTCATTTTCACCTGCTGCCATGTGCGTTTGGCAATGGTGTTGCATCTGAAATGTTCACAGGATTAGGCATACACTAAATCAGTCAATGGGGGCTACTTAAACATTTAATTATCCTTATTACTGTAATCTATATGTGTGAATTGTGTTCCATCTGTAGGCCTTTCTATGAACTCAAAATAGGCTATTTAATTATTTCAACTCATTTCAGACATTCCGCAAGCTACTAATCCTCCGTAACACATGAACAGAACATGTGGGAATAAAACTTTACTTTTAGGCATTTAGGCTACCCGATCTGCAATACGTTGCCACCAGCCTTGATTTGTTCACTGCCGACATATTTGATTTTTGTCGTAGAGTGGGTTTTAATTCTTCATAACTTGTCATAATAATTGTGCATTCCTCGTCCGTAAAATAAGGTGAACGCGTCATCACTGAAAGTGGTGAATTCGCTACCTTCCGCCCACTTTAATAGTCGCACAAACTCCAATTAGGTTAACCCGTCTCAACAAATCAACTTCATAATCAGCGTCGTAGTACGATTAACACCACTTAAGATAACCAGGTTTTGTCAACCCTGGTTTAACAAAGTAACCCTGGGTTACATCTGGGTAGGTTAAGCTCCCTTCGTAGTACAGGCCCCTGCTCAGTACTGCCCTGGCCAGGGCCTCAGTCCACATCTAGTACACGACTGCAAACAAATAAATCTTATCAAATAAATAAGTCACACAGTCCAGAGTCAGATAATCCAAAACCTTCCTCTCCTTCAACCCTTCTCTCTCTCTCCTTCTGTTCTCTTTTGCTCTCTTTTCTTCCCTCTCTCTCTCTCTCTCTCTCTCTCTCTCTCTCTCTCCCTGCTGTAGGAGATGAAGAAGAAAAAGGGTATTAAGGAGGAGGTGCAGCTGACCAGCAAGCAGAAGGAGATCATGCAAAGCCAGCTAGAGAAGGAGTCCACCATCCGCAAGAGGCTGCTGGGGGTAAGACACACACACACACCACAGAACATCTCTCTCTCACATACATACACACACACACACACACACACACATATTCTATTAGCACATCCCACTTATTGGTCAATAGTCACACACCTTTCTGCTAAGTTAACACAGACGCACACACCCTATAAGTGAGTTGACACACCTCTCTGTGTCTCGACTTTCTCACTGAACATCTCTCCTTGTCCACCGTGTCTGTAACTGTCCCTGTCCCTCCGTCTCTCCCTCTCAGTTGGACACGGAGCTGGAGTACCACATCGGCCTGTTGGAGGCGCTGCTCACCAGCCGTCCTCCTCAGTTGGCATGGCAACTGCCGAGCGTGCTGCAGGCCATGCTGCCCCTCCTCCACTCCCCCCTGGCCGCACCACGCCTCCGCAAGGCCTTCCTGGACATGGGGGTCAGCCTCATGCCCAAGGACATCCGCAACCTGGGTAAGACACACACACACACACACACACACACACACACGTCTACGTCTACCTGATGCCTAAACAAATGTGGAACTTGAGTAAGAGACACACACACACACACAGGCATTAGCCTCATGTCCAACCTGGGTAAGAGGCATACGTGTGCACGCACACACACACACAATTATTATTGGTTGCCTTTCAGTGTTGCCCGTTCATGTGTGGTTCATGTATGTGGTGTCAGCAAAGGCAAACAGCAACTCTACAGGTGGCACTCAGAGAGGGTCTCTCCATACTCTCCCTGAAACCCACTTGATGTACACACACACACACTCACTCTTCCATACACTCCCTGACGCCCACTAACACAGATGCCCAATTACATCATAAGGTGGTGTTAGCATTTTTATCCAAGTATCTCTGGTCTTATCCTGTGTGTGTGTGTGTGTGTAATGCGTGGACTAGCGGTCCTGGTAGGTCATGTGACCCTGCGTCTGTTGAAGCCGGAGTGTGAGCTGGACCCAGCCTGGGACGAGGAGGATCTGACCACTGCTACCCAACGCACAGTTCTGATGCTCTACACATACACTGTCCCCCAGAGAGAGAGCAAGACTGGTGAGTTACACACACACACACACACACACACACACACACAATTATAATTGGTTGCCTTTCAGTGTTGCCCGTTCATGTGTGGTTCATGTATGTGGTGTCAGCAAAGGCAAACAGCAACTCTACAGGTGGCACTCAGAGAGGGTCTCTCCATACTCTCCCTGAAGCCCACTTGATGTACACACACACACACACGCACCACGTAATGCTAAAAACACAATATGTGCCACAGAAAGACCCAGACCACAGAGTCCAACAGTGTTCAGTCATGGCAATCATCAATAGTTAACAGTTAATTAATCAGTAATTATTGTGTGTTTCTCTGTCTGTTTGTGTGTGTGTGTTCCTCCCTTTGTGCGCGTGTGTGTGGCGCTCCCCTTGCCTGCATGTGTGTGTGTGTGTGTGTGTGTGTGTGTGTGTGTATGTGTATGATCTGACCATGTGTGTGTGTGTATGTGTGTTTCCCCCTGTGTGCGTGCGTGCGTGCGTGTGCGTGCCTGCGTGTGCGTGCCTGCGTGTGCGTGCCTGCGTGTGCGTGCGTGTGTGTGTGTGTGTGTGTATATGTGTGTTTCCCCCTGTCTGCGTGCGTGTGCGTGTGTGCGTGCCTGCGTGTGCGTGCCTGCGTGTGCGTGCGTGTGTGTGCGTGTGTGTGTGTGTGTATGTGTATGATCTGACCATGTGTGTGTGTGTGTGTGTGTGTGATCTGACCATGTGTGTGTGTATGATATGACCATGTGTGTGTGTGTATGTGTATGATCTGACCATGTGTGTGTGTGTGCGTGCGTGTGTGTGTGTGTGTGTGTGTGTGTGTGCGCGTGCGCGTGTGTGTGTAGCAGAGGCCCAGCCGCTGTCTGCGCCAGCGTTCTCGTTCTGCTTCCCGCTGCTGCAGGCGGTGCTGAGTCAGAGCAGCGGCTCCAGCGACGAGACGGAGGTCATGATGACCCGCGCCCTGCAGGTCATCAACCAGCATGCGCAACTGCGCAGCCAATCAGACGACGCCGATGAGCTCATCGATGAGGTGAGAGCTCAGCGCTGAACCACCGCACTCATCAACCCAACAGTGTGCTTTTTGGGATCGTTCACTCATTTCCCGTGTGTTAGCCACATTGTGTACAAACCGTAGGACAGTGTTTTATGTAAATTGAAAAACATAAACATGTTTTTGCCGCAGTGGCCTGTTGCGTAGTGAATCAGAATCATGAAGAAGAATGTAAATAAAAGGCATCTCCATATATAGCCTCCCCCTGTGTATTAACCTCATAGCTGATTATATGTGTGTATGTGATCATGTGTGTGTGTATATGAGCATTTTTATTGTGTGTGTGTGTATGTGTATGATCTGACCATGTGTGTGTGTGTGATATGACCATGTGTGTGTGTATGATATGACCATGTGTGTGTGATATGACCATGTGTGTTTGCTTGTCTCCTCCAGGACGGACCACAGGCGCTCTCCGTGGCCATGCTGCTGCTCCTCCCTGCGTTATCATTTCCTCCATCCACTGCGGTGCCACACCTCCATGCTGGGTCCTGGGGTCCTGGGGTCCACACACTTTTTCCTGCCTGGGGTCCATGCCTGGGTCTCTCCGTCCCATGGATTTTTACACACACCTCCATCCCCCGCCTGCAGGTACACACACACACACACACACACCTCCATCCCCCGCCTGCAGGTACACACACACACACACCTCCATCCCCCGCCTGCAGGTACACACCTCCATCCCCCGCCTGCAGGTACACACACACACACCTCCATCCCCCGCCTGCAGGTACACACACACACACACACACACACACACACACAATTATAATTGGTTGCCTTTCAGTGTTGCCCGTTCATGTGTGGTTCATGTATGTGGTGTCAGCAAAGGCATACAGCAACTCTACAGGTGGCACTCAGAGAGGGTCTCCCCATACACTCCCTGAAGCCCTCTTGATGTACACACACACACACACACACACACACACCACTTGGATATAGTACACACCTCTATCCCCTACCTGCAGGTACACACACACACGTACACACACACACAACCCACATCTCACACACTTTTAGATACATTGTACATGTATGTGCGTGCATATCCTGCTGAAAGGTTCTGTTTTGTGTTTGTTTATTGTGTGTGTGTGTGTGTGTGAGGTGCTGGCGTCGGGATGCCTGACGGCTCTGTGTATGAGTGCAGGAGGAGCAGAGGGCTGTACGCTGGCTGAGCAGCAAGAGGTGGACGTGCTGCTGGGGGCTCTGCTGTCGCCCTGCTTCCCCGTCAGAGACGCTGCCCTCAGGGTGAGCTGGAGAGATAGATATATATATATATCAGAGACGCTGCCCTCAGGGTGAGCAGGAGATAGAGATATATATATCAGAGACGCTGCCCTCAGGGTGAGCTGGAGATAGAGATATATATATCAGAGACGCTGCCCTCAGGGTGAGCAGGAGATAGATATATATATACACACACGCATGCATCTGCCACAATCGGACCATAGGTCTTCTAATTTCACTCTTTGTCAGAATTCAAATTTGATTTCTTCCTCTCTGTTTCTCTCTCTCTTTCTATCACCCCTCTCTCTCTCTCTCTCTCTCCCTCCCTGTAGGGTCTGCTGGAGATGAAGATGGCTCTGCCCACTGACAGTGCCCCAGTTTCCCATCACCTCTCTCTCTCTCTCCCTCCTGGTTGAAAAAGTGGCTCTGCCCACTGACAGTGCTGACTCTGGGTTGAAAGCGCTGGGACTCTGGGTACGGGGAGGAGGAAGGGGGCGCTCTCGCTGAGAAGTGAGTTGTCTTGACCATTTGACCTGACCTCTCGTTAAGATTGACATGTGTGCCCCTGTCAATGGCGTGTGTGATACTAATGTGTGGCATGATCGCTAATGTTCCCCCTTTCTCTCTCAATCCTTTTCACCTTTTGTACTACGTCTTTCTTTTTCTCTCTCTCCCTCCCTCCATCTCTCACCCCACCCCTCCTTTCTTCTTTCCTTTCCTCTCTCTCTCTCTCTCTCTCTTGCTCTCTCCCCCTTCCTTTCTTCCCTTCTTCCTTCACCCCTTCTTCCCTTCCTCATCTCTTTTTCCTTCCTTTTCTCTCTCTCCCTCCCTCCATCTCTCACCCCACCCCTCCTTTCTTCTTTCCTTTCCTCTCTCTCTCTCTCTCTTGCTCTCTCCCCTTCTTTCTCTCTCCTCACCCCTTCTTCCCTTCCTCTCTCTTTTTTTTCCTTCCTCTCCTCTCTCCATCTCTCACCCCTCTTCCCTTTCTTCTCTTGCTCTCTCTTCCCTTCCTCTCTCTCTTTTCCCTTCTTCCTTCACCCCTCTTCCCTTCCTCATCTCTTTTTCCTTCCTTTTCTCTCTCTCCCTCCCTCCATCTTTCACCCCACCCCTCCTTTCTTCCTTCCCTCCCTCTCTCTCTCTCTCTCCTCTTATCCCCCCCCCTCCACTAGGATATGGGAGTCTCTGTGTCTGGAGCTGGTTCCTGAGCTGTGTTCGCTGCTCATCGGCGATGTCACTCATCACGAGGAAGTGGTGCGGTCAGCGGGGGCGGAGGCTTTGTCCACCGCCGTCAGTGAATACTGCGACCAGTCACCCACCGTTCTCGCTCAGCTCACTGAGCTCTACCACCAGAAACTATACGTAAGGGCACAGAACAAACATATATATATATATATATATACACAAATACACATATACACAACAGCTCACTGAGCTCTACCACCAGAAACTATACGTAAGGGCACAGAACAAACACGCATATATATATATATATACACATATACACAACAGCTCACTGAGCTCTACCAGCAGAAACTATATGCAAGCACAGACACACAACACACACTCAGCGGCTCAGTGAGACTTTTTCCAGGAGGATTTGTTCTTACTGAGGTTGTACTAACTGTGGGAGTGTGTGTGTGTGTGTTTCAGAGACCCCCTCCTGTTCTGGATGCATTAGGACGTGTCATCTCTGAAGCACCACCTGACCAGTGGGAAGCCAGGTAACTCCGACTACATACACTCATGTGTCCTTTGCTGGACCGCTTTGTTTGTGTGTGTGTGTGTTTAACGTGTCAGTGTTGGTGTGTGTGTTCAAGTGCGGTATAGCCCTGGCGCTGAATAAGCTGGCCCAGTGTGTGAGTGTGTGTGTAATGTGTCTATATGTGTGTGTGTGTGTGTTCAGGTGCGGAATAGCCCTGGCGCTGAATAAGATGGCCCAGTATCTGGACGAGTCCCAGGTCACTCCTCTGTTCCTGTTCTTCGTGCCCGACGCTCTGAACGACAGACACCCAGAGGTCCGCCGCTGCATGCTGGACGCTGCGCTATCTGCCCTCAACACACACGGCAAGGTATGACACACAGACAGACACACAGACACACAGACACACAGACACACAGACACACAGACACACAGACACACAGACACACAGACACACAGACACACAGACAGACACACAGACACACAGACACACAGACACACAGACACACAGACACACAGACACACAGACACACAGACAGACAGACAGACAGACAGACAGACAGACAGACAGACAGACAGACAGACAGACAGACAGTACGGTCTGGCCTCAATACACATGGCAAGGTATCACACACACACACACACACACACACACACACAGTACTGTCTTCCCTCAATATGCATGATATCTCACACACACACACACACACACACACACACACACACACACAATTATTATTGGTTGCCTTTCAGTGTTGCCCATTCATGTGTGGTTCATGTATGTGGTGTCAGCAAAGGCAAACAGCAACTCTACAGGTGGCACTCAGAGAGGGTCTCCCCATACACTCCCTGAAGCCCACTTGATGTACACACACACACACACACACACACACACACACACACACACACTCTCTCTCTCCAAGCTACCACACTGGGAAGAGCTAACAGAGGATGGATGTGATGGTGGCCAATAAGGGGTTCCAACAGATGAATATTCCTCTGAGCCGCTGATTTGGAAGGAAAACACCATGGAGGCTTAACAGACTGTGCGCCACTCTTGGATTATTAATCCAGATTGACACATATTTTGAAGTGTTGCCTTTCTGTCTCTCGTACAGAATTAAAGAGCATTATTGATGTGTGTGTGTGTGTGGTTTCCAGGACAATGTGAACTCACTGCTGCCCGTGTTTGAGGAGTTCCTGAAGGACGCGCCCCAGGATGCGAGCTACGACTCTGTGCGCCAGAGTGTGGTCATCCTCATGGGCTCGCTGGCCAAACATTTGGACAAGAGTGACCCCAAAGTCAAGCCCATCGTCGCCAAACTCATCACCGCACTCTCCACACCCTCACAACAGGTATGGCATGAGGCCATCTCTCTCGCTCCGTCTCTCTCTCTCTCTCTCTCTCTGTCTCTCTATCTCTCTCTCTTTTTCTCTCTCTCTCTCTCTCTACTCCCTCTCTTCCCATCCCCCCTCTCTCTCCCTCCCTCCCTATAACTTGCTCTCCCTTTCTCTCTCTCTTTCACCATATTTTTTATGTTCACTCTCTTGTCTCTCTCTCACTGCTCCTCTGTTGAGGTGTCATGACGAAGACGCAGGGGCCATGGCGCGCAAGCCGCTGTTGACCTTTAACCCCTTTGTTACCTTGTTGACCCCTCTAGGTGCAAGAGTCGGTGGCTAGCTGCTTGCCGCCCCTGGTGCCGGCCATCAAGGAGGACGCAGGGGGCATGGTGCGCAAGCTGCTGCAGCTCCTGCTGGAGAGCGACAAGTACGCCGAGCGCAAAGGCGCAGCCTACGGACTGGCCGGCCTGGTCAAGGGCCTGGGCATCCTGTCGCTCAAGCAGCAGGACATCATGACCACCCTGACCGACGCCATCCAGGACAAGAAGAACTTCCGACGCAGAGAAGGTCAGATGCTCAGCAGGCCGCGGCAGCGTCATACCTGCCAGTACTGATGATGTTCTCTCTCTCTCTTTCGTTCTCTCTCTCTCTCACACACACACACACACTCTCTCAGTCAACAGTCTATATGGAAATAAATTAGTGTTTGTGATGGTAATGTGTGTGTGTTTTGTGTGTGTGTGTCTTTTGGCCAGGTGCTCTGTTTGCGTTTGAGATGCTGTGTAACATGCTGGGGAAGCTGTGTGTGTGTGATAGTAATGTGTGTGTGTGTGTGTGTGTGTGTGTTGGCCAGGTGCTCTGTTTGCGTTTGAGATGCTGTGTAACATGCTGGGGAACCTGTGTGTGTCTCTGTGTGTGTGTTGCCCAGGTGCTCTGTTTGCATTTGAGATGCTGTGTAACATGCTGGGGAAGCTGTGTGTGTGTGATATATATGTGTGTGTGATAGTAATGTGTGTGTGTGATGGTAATGTGTGTGTGTGTTTTGCCCAGGTGCTCTGTTTGCTTTTGAGATGCTGTGTAACATGCTGGGGAAGCTGTTTGAGCCCTACGTGGTGCACGTGCTGCCTCACCTCCTGCTCTGCTTCGGGGACGGGAACCAGTACGTCAGAGAGGTAACTACGCTCCTCTCTCCCAGCCCCAACACACACACACACACACACACACACACACACACACACACACTCACCCACACAGTGTTGTTTTTGGTCTTTCTTTCTGATCTCCTATGCTCCCAGTCCCCCATTAACTCCTCTTCTCCTCTCTCTCTCTCTCCCTCTCCCTCTCTCTCCCCTCTCTCTCTCTCTCTCTCTCTCTCTCTCTCTCTCTCTCTCTCTCTCTCTCTCTCTCTCTCTCTCTCCCTCTCTCTCTGTCCAGGCTGCAGATGACTGTGCCAAGGCGGTCATGAGGAACCTCAGTGCCCACGGGGTGAAGCTGGTGCTGCCATCTCTGCTCGTGGCGTTGGAGGAGGAGTCCTGGAGGACCAAAGCAGGTCAGAGGTCAAACTGTGATGTTTTCCATTGTGACATCACCAGGTGCAACTTCTGCATTGTTTTCACTCTCATAAGCACAAATGTTTCCACAACTACAATCTTTTGACTGGAAACGTGTGTTCTCAATTTTCTTTTTTGTTGTTTGACTCCTTGCTGTCTTTCTGTCCGGTTTGTGCTACCTTTTGTCTATATTGCTCTCTCCGTCTTTTTTTCTCTCTCTCCCCCCTCATTATTTTTCTGTGTTCAGTCCTATTCAAATGAGATTCATTGGCATGAGTATTTCAAAGCAGTGTTGCTCAAGCAATGCTATTACAGTAAAACAATTATATTGGTAATAGCTAATCCAGTAACATTAATAGCAATAATGATTATATTATATTGATAATAGCTAATTCAGTAACACTAATAGCAATAATGATTTCTAATAGCTAATTCAGTAACATTAATAGCAATAATGATTATAACATATTGATAATAGCTAATTCAGTAACACTAATAGCAATAATGATTTCTAATAGGGCAATTCCATGGAAAATTACGTTTTTTGTAACATCCATAACGCGAATAAAATGTGATGGTATGGTATGATATGAATGATTATATGAAATTTGAGCATTTGCTATTTTTGGCTGAAGAATGTACATGAGAAAAAATGCACAAAAAATGAATGTTACCATTCACATCATACAACACTAATAGCAATAATGATTTCTAATAGCTAATTCAGTAACATTGATAGCTATAATGATATTGATGATGGCTAATTCAGTAACATTAATAGCAATCATGATTTCTGTCTTCCACTCTCTGACCTCTGACCCCAGGGTCTGTGGAGCTGCTGGGTGCGATGGCCTTCTGTGCCCCTAAGCAGCTGTCGTCGTGTCTGCCCAGCATCGTGCCCAAGCTCACGGAGGTGCTGACCGACTCGCACGTCAAGGTCCAGAAGGCTGGACAGCAGGCCCTGAGACTGATCGGCTCCGTCATCCGCAATCCCGAGATCCAGGGTGAGAAGAACGGAACACACACATATACACGCACACACACACTCACACTCCCACACACTCCCACACACTCCAACTCACACGCACACACACACACGCACGCACACACGCACATACAAACTCACACTCACGCACACACACACCCCCACTCACACACACACACACCCAGACATTTGCTGTACATATGGGGCCTAATGCTTTAATCCCTACCCCTACCCCTCTCTGAATCGGATAGCATCTATCTGTATAGACTCCTATATTAACCATAGACAGTAAAAGATATGGACAGAGTCATCACGTAGCCGTCAGAAGAGACGTAGAAGAGGCGAATTTCAACCGTTTCCTGTTGGTCGACGTCAGAAGAGACGTATAAGAGGTGAATGTCAACCGTTTCCTGTTGGTCGACGTCAGAAGAGACGGATAAGAGGCGAATGTCAACCGTTTCCTGTTGGTCGACGAGGTTTTCTGCGCAGGCTCAGGGGACGTAGATGTAACGTAGGCATATGTAGTCTGACTCGTGTAACTCCTGTGATGGCTGCACCGAGAACTTCGCTGAAATATTGTGGTCTGATGCTCCAGATATCCTGAATCTCCCTCCGTCTTAAATGTGGTCATTAATCTTTGCCATTAGCTAATTGCAATAGTTCAAATTGGAATTTTGTTTGAAAATCGATTAATTGTGCTGCCCTAATCCAGATGTCCTGAATCCCCTCCAACTTGTATATGGTCACTAATCGTATCGCTTGTACCTGAATGTGTGAGGCGACTGATGTTATCAGGTCCAGATGTCCTAAATCTCTCCCTCTGGAATGTGAAACCCTACCCCTTTTGAATCTATTAGCATTTATCTACATAGATATAGATATGGACTGTGATATTACCAAATCCTGAATCCCTTCCATCTTTATTGTGGTCACTAATCATAGCCCTTGACCCCTTTACGCCCTCAGTGATCACGCCGATAAATATAAACATAAACATAGAGGAGGGGTGGTGACGTGATGTTTTCATGTGTATGAATCTGATAGCATATACCTGTATGGACTGATATTATCACATCCTGAATCCCCTCCTTCTTGATTGTGGTCAATAATCGTATCGCTTGTACCTGACTGTGTGAGGCGACTGATGTTATCAGATCCAGGTCCATTTATCTACATAGATATGATATAGATATATATATGGACTGTGATATTACCAAATCCTGAATCCCCTCCATCTTGATTGTGGTCACTAATCGTACCCCTCGACCCCCCTACGCCCTCAGCGATCACGCCGATCCTGCTGGACGCGCTGACGGACCCCTCCCACAGGACGCACCACTGCCTGCAGACGCTGCTGGAGACCAAGTTCGTCCACTTCATCGACGCGCCCTCCCTGGCCCTCATCATGCCCATCGTGCAACGCGCCTTCCAGGACCGCTCCACCGACACGCGCAAGATGGCCGCCCAGATCATCGGCAACATGTACTCCCTCACCGACCAGAAGGTGAGAGAGGAGGGGGAGGGGGAGGATGGAAATATAATGTGAAATAGAAATAGAAATGTAAAATAGAAATGTAAAATATGAATGTAAAATGTAAATACAAATGTAAAACATAAATATAAACGTGGGGGTGGGGGGGGGTGGAAATATAATAACGGGATGATTTTATGTGTATGATTTAATGCAACACCAAAGAGTTTTTTGTACCTTAAAATATAGTGGTTCATCAACTCGTAACAGGGTGAACAGCACTTTCCTCTATTCGCTTTGCGACCCTCTATCAGCTATAACCGCACTATGCAAGTTTGCCAGATTGGGTAGCAGATCTGTAGTTCGATGGAATGAGACAAAAGAAACTACAAAACTGACTTGATTCTGATGTCACAATACACCATACTTTCAAAAAATCATGCAACATACTCTACCTTGTCTGTGGACACACAGTTATTTGCAAAGCTGATGCTGGATAAACAAATAGTGTGCGTGCGACAGAGGAAAAGTGCTTTGGTGTTGCTTTAATGTGGCATAGTCTTGTAGTCCCCTAAAGCATAGTGTAGTGTACTGCGGCATGTATATGTACTGTGGAGACCCAAGTCAAGTGTACCATAAACATATGTTGTGACGTTATGATTAATATATTAAGATAAAGATTAAAAAAAAAAGAGAAAAACGAGTGAAACTGATATCTTGAGTGTAAGAAATCAAGAGTGTTTCTTGTTCCTAGAGTGTGTTAGGAGTATGAATTGTATTAATCTGTCTCTCTCTTTGTGGTCAGGACCTGTCTCCATACCTGCCTAGTGTCATCCCTGGACTCAAAACCTCTCTACTGGACCCAGTCCCCGAGGTGGGTGTGTGTGTGTGAGAGAGGGAGAAAGAGAATTCACTCTTTCAGATCCAACTCTTCAATGCACTGTTAGATATGTGTTTATTAACACTTAGGGAGATAATCTGTTGATTTATAAGTCAAAGCACATGTGCCTTTTCCATACAATGCCATTCAGTACAACTGTATTGTCACTTTTTACTGAAATTCACTAGAACTTGCCTCTTGCATTCAAAGATCTAATTTTAGAGATAAGTGTGAGTGAACCTGCGTCATGTAAAGGTGTTATGGACATCATGGTGTTGAGATGACTGATGACTCATATGTAGCTATGTAGCCTGTGGTGGAGTGTGTAGAGATAAAAGATGTACTCATATGTAGCCTGTGGTGGAGTGTGTAGAGATAAAAGATATACTCATATGTAGCGGGTGGTGGAGTGTGTAGAGATAAAAGATATACTCATATGTAGCCGGTATGGGTGGGCGATATGGACAAAAAATATATCTCAATATTTTTTGTGATTTTGACGATAATTAGTCGATATCCTTTAAAAACATTTTTGTAAAAGTCTGAGTTACTTTACAGCTCATTATTTATGAATAGCATCAATACAATAATAACCAATAACCTGTGACTTTTTAACCAAATCAACCAATGCATTGTCACTCTGAGACATTTCCAATTTTGCCCCCACTTGTGTGTGTAGCAATGACATGGTCTAGCCAGCTACATTAGAGAAGATGAATAGGCCTAACAGTTTCCCAAGAGAGTTTTCAAAAACCTTTATCCTACTTAGGATTCACTGTAAAACTAAGCAGACCAACAGAGTACATCTCAGTTATTTCCTTCGATGTTTTGTTTAAGAGAAATCATGTAGGCTTGCATTCCAAGTTACAGAATAAAAACTAATGCGTTAGCTTATGGCTAATGTATATGAGAAATCCCATAGATATGCTAACGGTTAGCATAATCGATACACGTAGATATTTAGAGCGAACTTTAGTCCATTTACAAAAGGGTTCTTCGTTTACAACTGACTACTAAAATACTCAAAGGCTAATGTTTTCTCTCCATATAATACCATGTAGGAAAATATGTGACTGTCTCATCAATGCTCCCAAGTAGGCCTACGTCTCGGTCGCTACACAAAATAAACATTAGGCCTGCGTGTGACAAGGTGGACCCACTAGCGATCATGTGACACTTGCTCTGCTGCAAACGAGGGGCTTCTCTCGCATACACCTCCTTTATTTAGTGAATGTATGGGGTTTTAATGCGTGATTTCGAGTGTTTTTTCCCCCATAAGTAATTTAAATACTCGATAATGTCAATTTGCACACCGTTAAAACAACAATCACGATATTATCGCAGACGATATATATCGCCCACCCCTAGTAGCCGGTGGTGGAGTGTGTAGAGATAAAAGATATACTCATATGTAGCCTGTGGTGGAGTGTGTAGAAATAAAAGATATACTCATATGTAGCGAGTGGTGGAGTGTGTGTCCGGCGCTGACCTGCGGCGGTGGTGTGGTGTGTGTGTGTGTGTGTGTGTGGTCCGCAGGTGCGCACGGTGTCTGCGAAGGCGCTGGGTGCCATGGTGAAGGGGATGGGCGAGTCCTGCTTCGACGACCTGCTGCCCTGGCTCATGGAGACGCTTGCGTCCGAGCAGAGCTCAGTGGACCGCTCCGGAGCTGCACAGGGTGAGAGACACACACACACACACACACACACACACACACACACACACACACAGACACAAATAATTCACCCCACACACACACACACACACACACACACACACACACACACAGAGAGACAAATTAACACATGCACAACACACAGGGTATGACACCACTCTCAAGTCTCTCAGGGTGAGAATGGCATACACACATGCACACATACACACATGCACACCAGGGATGGAAATGAGCCCCCCGCCAAATGCGGGTAGTTCTGTGCGCTGGCGGGTGAATTTGGTCAACTTACCAGCCACTGTGGCGGGTAGAGCTACTAACATACCACAAATTGTCAGATCGGTCTAATAATAAGAAAGTGTCTGTAGGGATCATGTAGCCCTAGCGTTGCCAGCCTATAAAGGTAAATCGTTGCTGATTTGAAGTTCTACAACTTCGTAGTGAGCATACCACCGCATAGCCTATAGGCACTGGTGCAGCGCTTCACTTTCACTTCACTACCATTAAGAAACTGTCACTATGCTTTCATGTGCCACTGCTAGATTATTTCAGGATGACTGCATAGACATAAATCTAGTGAGATCTGTGGATCTGCGTTATATCTTCACAGGCTAATATTCTCACCTAAATAGTTCTCTTTTGAATTGGCCCGTATAGCTATTTTAATCCGGCCCGCCGACACGCGTTGCTATTTAGACCTATGAGACATCTCCACACCCATTTGTCGTGGTGA
>NC_063193.1:28823932-28851432 GCF_017589495.1 Alosa alosa
TGAGGTCTGCTGATGTAAAATGTGGATGTTGATTGGTGACTAGTGAGGTCAGCTGATGTAAAATGTGGATGTTGATTGGTGACTAGTGAGGTCAGCTGATGTGTTGGTGTGCAGGCTGAGTGCTGGGGTGGGGTGGGCTGAGATGGTGGTCTTGTTCTTCGTCTGAGTGCTGTGGGCTTCTTCAGGGAGCTCCTCAGGTTTAACACCCGAGCCTTATCAACAGGATGTGGCTTTATTCAGTCTCACTTCTGTGTGTGTGTGTGTGTGTGAGCGAGAGTGAGGCCACTGGTGCAGCATTGTGTGTGGTTACTTGTGTAAATGTACGTTTGCATTAACATGTCTCCCTGTGTGTGTGTGTGTGTGTGTGTGTGTGTGTGTGTGTGTGTGTGTGTGAAGGATGCCACTCGTATGTCGTCTGCAGGTTGCGTGGGAGAGCTGTGTGCCTTCCTGCCTGAGGAGGAGCTGAAAAGTATACTGCTGCAGCATGTTCTGGGTGAGGACACACTCACACACAAAACACACACACACATTAACACTACAGACACACACACACGGACACACACACACACACGGACACACACATTTAACGCTACAGTCACACACGCGCGCACACACACACACACACACACACACTTAACACTACAGACACACACATCACACCTTACAACCATAACAGTGCTGCAGATCAGCATTGTGTATATATTGACTTCACATCCAGTTTTAGAAATTTAGAAATTATACTCAGGTTTTGGCTCAGCTTCGGACACACGGGGGCGATATGCATTGGACGTTTTGCATTTAAATAGCTTATTATGTTGGGTAACCAACAGGTCTGCTTCACATGATGCAAAAGTTTGTTTTGAGAATAAAATAAAATTTAAAAAAGGACCTAGCAGCCTTCTTCCTGTGTGCAAGATGTGTTTATGTAGCTGTGACGACGCATGTGCATTTCAGGCGGTAAGACAGGCTATCTTGGGTGATGTTCAAAAAAAGGTTGTGAGATTTTAAGACCAAAGAAAACGAAGGGACGTCTACTGTAGGCCTACTATGTGGAGGTAGGCCTGTTTGCATTGCATACTTTGGTAAAGACAGGCTACCGGTATAAGCCCGTCTCGTTCAATTGGAGGAGAGGATTTCCTTGAGTTGCCCCAATTAACGTTGATGCTGAATATGGATCATTGACAGAAGGAGCGCAGTTTCAATGACTGTTGCAGTTCATTTCAAGACTTTTGGTCAATCGTGAGACTAGAATTATATTTGAATAGGCTATGCTTGGGCCTCTTGTGTTAATGTGCGCTGTGTGCGACCTCCTGCATGTGTGCTCGTTCAACTGATTCTGTAGACGATTAAGAATTCCATTTTGACAGTTGTTTAATAGGCTAAAGACGGGCAGTCCACAAACGTGAACATTTAATCACCAGTATGAGATTAACTGAGGCATCGTCTGCATTAGGCTCGGGTCAGGTTCGGACATAAAAATGGAAATGCCTCTCGGGTTCGGACGCAAGTCTGTCGGACGCTGGCTGGGTTTGGACGACACACACACACACACACACACACTATTTCCCTCCCTCCCTCTCTCAATTTAATTCATTGTGCTTTATTGGCATGACTGTTCAAGTTACAATACTCTCTCTCTCAATATCTCTCTCTCTCTCTCTCTCTCTCTCTCTCTCTCTCTCTCTCTCTCTCTCTGTAGCGGACATCTCAGGTGTGGACTGGATGGTGCGGCACGGACGCAGTCTGGCTCTGGCCATCGCAGTCAAGTCGGCCCCCGAGCAGCTGTGTGCAGAGGAGTACAAGAACACCTTACTGGACATGGTGCTGGTCAACGCCACTGCAGACAGAGTGAGTATACACATACACACACAGGCACTAATGAATACAACAGCACCTTACTGGACAGTGTGCCAGTCTACACCACTGCAGAGTGAGTGTACACACACACACGAGCACCTTATTGGACATGGTACTGGTAAACGCCACCACAGGCAGAATGAGTGCACACACACACACACACTAACATGCACACACACAGGAAACCGATTCAGTTGGGGAAGCACCTAGAGTTTCTAGAGGTTTTGTTGTTTAATTTGTCCTTTCCTCTGAGCTCTGTGTCATTCTCTCATCTCTCCATTTCTCTGTTCATTGTCTTGCTTTATCTGTCTTCTGTCGTTCATCCTCTACCATTCCGTTTCTGTGTGGACTTCCCTCTCTCTCTTCTTTTCCTCTTACTCTTTGTGCATCACTTCATCTCCCTCCCTCCCTTATGATGATATCTGTGTGTGTGTGTGTGTAGATTCCCATCGCATGCAGTGGCATCAGGGCTATGGGCTTCCTGATGAGACACCAGCTCAGAACAGATGGAGGAGAAGGAGTTTCACCCCGCATCACTACGCAGTTCACCAAGGTAACACACACACAGTTTATCAAGTCAACACCCATTCCTGCACATACAGGACCATCACCTATAGACATGCAGAGAGAACCACACAGACCGAACATCACTCCAGACAGAACATCACTACAAACAGAACCACACACAGAACAGAACCACACACAGAACATCACTACAGACAGAACGGAAACACACAAGCCATTGTCACGACCCACCAGGAATAGTCCAGTCCAGTGTCATGACCCAACAGGAATAGTCCAGTATATTGTCACAACCCAACAGGAATAGTCCAGTCCATTGTCATTACCCAAAAAGAATAGTCCAGTCTATTGTCATTACCCAAAACGAATAGTCCAGTCCTATTGTGTTTGGGTGGCTGTGTCCAGTTCTCGTTAGACGCAAAACTGGTGTGATGTTGTGTTTGGTGATGTCGTTTTCCTAATGTGAGTAAACGTGTGCGTGTGTGGAACCTCCCCCAGTCTCTGCAGAACCAGTCCAGTGACATCCGGCTGGTTG
This sequence comes from Alosa alosa, assembly GCF_017589495.1. Taxonomy (NCBI): domain Eukaryota; kingdom Metazoa; phylum Chordata; class Actinopteri; order Clupeiformes; family Clupeidae; genus Alosa; species Alosa alosa. Next base: position 28,826,847 of record NC_063193.1, read on the forward strand.
CCGAGCGCGTGCTCTGGTGGGTGTGGAAAGAAGCCGAGACTCCGCCCCTGGCGTCGGGGCAGCTGAAGCCGCTGCTCAAGGCGCTGCTGGACAACACGAAGGACAAGAACACCACAGTCCGCGCGCAGAGCGAACACACACTCGTCAGCCTGCTCCGGCTACGGCAGGGAGAGGAGCTGATGCAGGTGAGTCTCTCTCTCTCTCTCTCTCTCTCTCTCACTCACACTCACACTCACACACACACACTTACATATATATGCATACATACACACACATACATATATGCATGCACACAGACACACATACTTGCTACTGCAGAGAGAGTACCTCATGAGTCTCTCTCTTTCTCTCTCACACAGATCCACATACACATCCTAGATCACTTAGTGCAGTATGCAAGTGTGCATACACACAGACACTTCCACTCTCACGAGACAAAGAGTGTTAAATTGCGGTCACATGCAAAGTACCTCCAGTTGCACAATATCTCAATCAATTCTCTAATATTGAGTGTGTGTGTGTGTGTGTGTGTTTTGTTGCGTTTCCAGAGCATGAGTGCAATCCTGGACTCTGCCAGCAATGACCTGCTGTCGGACTGTCACCGCCGCTCCCTGAAGAAGATCTCCGTTCAGCCAGAATCCAACGAGGAGATTGACGACACCATCCTCACGTGATCGCCCAATCACGTTGCTCCATGGACCCTTCTGACCCAATCGAACCGCCCCAAGGAGCCGTAGTCCCGCCCGCTTTAGTTCAGGCCTGGCCTGCTCATCACTGCTCTCCTACCCCCCAACACCCAACACACACACACATCCCCTCCATCCCGTTATCAGTCTCCATGTGATGGAAGTTGACCACACGGTTCAGAGGAGACTTACTGTAAACACACACACACACACACACACACACACTCTCTCTCTCTCTCCACCCCCTTTTGGCCTCCAACCACCAAAGTGTTTGTGTCATTCAAGAACTGACACAGAATTGAACAGAATGTCAGAATGTGAATCTGCCTTCAGTTCTCTCCTCCATCTGATTCTCATGTTTTTCTTTGTCAACGCCGGCGATAGTTTCCTTGAATGCTTCTAATTTGTTGTACAGCCAGCTCCACCGGTGCTTCATGAACACACAAAAAGGCAATTAAATAAAGAAAGAAATTGTGCCAAGACTAATAAAGGTCCATTTAAATCCATTCTAAAAGGGTTCAGAGCAAGTCTGAAGAAGAGAACATGGATTCGATGAAATGTGTCCATCGTGCACCACCTGTTTGCTTTTTTTTTCCTCTTGCTGTTTTATTTTCGAGAGTGAGTTTGTGTTTTTGGAGGGTAAGAGGAGGGGAGGGGGGGGGGTGAGGGATAACGGGACATTATCTAAGATTCTGAGGTGACTGACAAATCCGTATACAGTAATGTATCCCTTACCTGCAGAAGAAGAGTGGGAAAAACCCCTTAATAAAAAACTTGCCTTATGGATTGAGTGATTGATTGATTGATTGATTGATTTGCAATTAGAGTACACAATACATTACAATCGCAGGGGGGCTTAAGAGATTGACATTACATCTACCTAGACCGGGGCTGCTATCTAAAGCCACATTGCCCTAATTTCTGAAGAAAAAAGTTTAAGAAAATAAATAATTGTAGAGGAAATTCTGTAAGTTATAATCTTAACATTAAGTCAATAAAATGCTATTAATGTCAGTCGGCTACTTTGAACATGTTTGAACAAGTCTGGTTTATCAAACAACTTGGCCTTCACATATTAGTTTATTCTGTAGCATTAGGCCTTCGTGCTTGCATCGATTGAATGCTGTGGAAACGGTGAAAAAAACTCAACCACGCTGACCTGGCAGCACCAGCGCGTGACAGGGTGACATTTCCTGTGTCTTGAACCTTGAGCTGTCGTTTCACTAGCGTGCAAGCTCCGGTACAGATGCCCTCTCCGTGCCTGCCTGCGGTTTGCCGGCCGCGGGAGTGTGACACAAATTCAAACGCGTGTCAGCGTCTGCGCAGTGGGGTTGGGCGCAGTTCGTACTTGAGACGGAAGCGGAGTTTCCGGCTCTTTGCTACCGACTGAGAGGAGTGCTGACGCCGCCAAGCCCCAACGAAAAAGACCTTTGCTTTTTGGAAAACGTGCACTTGATCGCCAGTTATAATATCGTCGCATCTGGGCTCGTTCCTGGTTCGGTCCGGACCCAGGGTTCGGTTCGGAGAGAGCAGAGGAGAGGCGCGGAGCTAACAAGGCAGGGGTGACCCACCAACTACCGGCATGGCCCGCGACTACGATTACCTCTTTAAGCTGCTCATCATCGGGGACAGCGGTAAGCAAATGCCGGGGATGTGCGACGGGAGACGGGCCTATTCGCCTTCTCTGTTTACTGGCTACCCAACGGTTGGGATATCTTCGGTTTCACCCGAGTTTTAGTGTGTGAATGTGACTTGTGACAGGTTTTCTTGCAACCCATGGTTGTCCTCGAAGTCGCTCAGTGGTGTATTGCGCTATTGTGGTAGATACCTTAAATGCTGAGTGCTGAGACATCATTATCTTTTGCATACTGTCAATTATTCGTCTTTGATTAGTTACACGTGGAGTAGGACTATTCCTGTAGGAGAACGTCTCTTGTTGGGTTGTTGTTTCCTGCATGTTGGATGAAAGACGAGGCTGCAGTTTGGTAATGCTAGGACGGATATATGTCAAGTCAACTAACCAGGCCGGATATGAACTCTGCATATTATGTTTGCTTGAAAATCTGTGAACTAAGTAATTGATCTCACGTTATCCATCTGCAACATATTCTGATCTATTGATTTATGTGAAAATATATCGCTTATTAATTAAATAAACTTAGATTAGGCTACTGTGTTGATATGTCTTATTTGGCTAAACATTTGCCTATAAAACTTAGTGTGGACTTTGAACTTTAACATTGGCCTTTAGTCGTCCCAAATAGGTCTCTAATACGCGGGTTAACATCATCATAAGACTGTTCTTCAGCGATCTGAGGGTGTTCACGACTATTTGTCGTTGGACTTTGAACTGTTTATAAATGTCTAGCTGTGGTTATGGATTCATTTAGCAGCTGTCTGATTTTTTGTGATGTCATTCTGTGTTAAAAACAGTCTTCTTGCTTTTCTGGCAGCGAGGCAGCTGTGTGTTGTGAAATGAAGTAGCTACAATTTATAATATACAATATACAGGTGGTTCTGGGTCACAGAAGCTCTTTTCTTGCTTTGTGGATTTTGATGAGACGTCGCCACATGGGACTTTGGCAGTGTGGTATTATGCCTGAGGCACAGGGAGTTTGTGTGTGTACGTTTTATGGTTTTTTTTTTCTCTCTTCCAAAACACCACAAGTGTTTGCCATTCCACATTGCATAAAAAAGTGCTGTCCAGTAACTCGGGCCTACAGCAGAAAGATGAATGTTTGCATGCCTTGTACTGTAGGTCAGTGTTTTTCAACCTTTTTTGTGCCACGGCACACTTTTGACACTTAAAATGTCCCACGGCACACTAACATCCTGTGTGAAGAAAAAATAAACATACCATAGCCTAAAATTTCAAATAATACACAGATATGGCCTTATTATGGCTTCTATGCAAGACCTGCTCAATAAAACAAGCGCCCTCTGTTTCATTTGTAGGTGACTATATCTAATTTAATTGTTGTTATGAACTGGATATGTGATGATTCTGTGAATACTGGATATGGGGCCCCCGTTGTACAATGCCTGCATACCACAAATAGTGCAATCATACAATCAATGAGAGCATGTGGTTATAAATTCTTTGATGCAACAGTTGCTTTTCTGGACCAGTGAGTGACATTTGGGTAATTTTCTGCGGCACACCTGATGATCTCTCACGGCACACTAGTGTGCCCCGGCACAGTGGTTGAAAAACACTGCTGTAGGTGACACTTCTTGTGGAGCCTCTTTTGTTGTGGTCAAACTGTGATGCCAGGGAGGGAGTTCAAAGCTAGTGGTGTCATCTCAGAGTTACTCATTGCTTGCTGTGATCGGGGAAAGTGGAGGTGACAGCAGGTTCACCATCCTGTCTGCACAACTGAAGATGTAGCTCATCAACAGATGGAGCAAATGCGTACAGTACACTCAGCACTCTGCCGCTAGCAGCCAAATCTCTGTGTTTCTGTCAGAGGCGCTGCAGTCTTGAGTTGGATTCACAGTGCGCACACAAAGGTAACACAAGTCCTATCAGTCCAGCTGGTCATATTTAATAGAAGACTAAAGTGAAGAGTCTAAACCACAAATAGTAAGACTCTGGAAACCATGCATCTGGAGGTTGTCAAGGTTGTATGATATGCCTCCTTACTGGGGCCATGTTGGTTAATGGCTGACGCTGAGAGTCATTCTGTTGTCTACTGGGTTCTGGCGTTTCCTTATATTAGAGTAACGTTAGGCCAGTTATTGTTGTGGAACCTTAAACCCTATTGCCATGTGTAGCCTATTCAGTTCCAGATTTGCACAGACAGCCTATCCAGGAGTGTGGAAAGATGTATCCACGTGTTGACTCCAATTTACAGGCACAAACATCTTCAAACCTTCTATTCTCATCTATTATCTATGTTATGTATCTGTTAAATGAGATTGTGCATAAGGGTTGACATAATATTACTCTAGATGAAGTTAGATTTCCTTGTTTGTAACAAAACACCAGCAGAGACTGCCGATTTGATGGGGTTTTGGAATTAGATAAGAACTTTGGGTGTGGCCTCTTTGGCAGGTGAGGGCAAAGATCCTTTATTACTAGCTCCGCTTTAACCCTCTCTAGTGAGGGGTTAAATTCTGAAATTCAACCCATTCAGCATTAGAACCTTGAATTGTTGCGGAATGGAATATATTGTTAGAATGCTCTTAACTTTTTTGCCGGAGGGTTAATGAAAGGCTGGATAGCAGGGTGAGAGGACTGTGAAAGCCCTTCTCCTCATCACCTTTAAAGACCCAGTGCGGCAAAAATCAAGTTTTTAACCCTTTTGACATGCTCATTTGGATTTTTTTATGTGGTACAAGACGTATTATGAGCAAAACTCTCTGTAAAGATCATTCGTGAGGATTTCTGGTTTTAACTGTCAGTGTATCAACTCAAGCCTGTTTTTCTGACATCACAAAGTAGAGGTCAAATCACAGTCAATTAACTCTTGTGTCATCATGTGTCGTATGCAAAGATACTAGCTATTACTTCGCCTGAAAACAGCCTATGAATGTGCATCACTGAGGAACTGGAATTAAATTATAGGGTTAAACTAAATGGCCGCGGTGGGTCTCTACGAAACCTGCCAACTGCGGAACCAACGCACAGCAGAAGTGTTTAGTCCTTTCTGCTTGCCCAAGCAGCTCAGGTGCTGCTCTGACCTCAGTCACAGTTCTGTTTCCACAGAACAGGCTGCAGATGCAGCACGGCACCCAGTACACCTCATAGTGTACCAATTAGACTATGCATGTCGCTGTCTTCACCCAGTACACCTCATAGTGTACCGATGAGACTATGCATGTCGCTGTCTTCACCCAGTACACCTCATAGTGTACCGATGAGACTATGCATGTAAGCTGTCTTCACCCAGTACACCTCATAGTGTACCGTTTTACTCATAGTGTACCAATGAGACTATGCATGTCGCCGTCTTCACCCAGTACACCTCATAGTGTACCAATGAGACTATGCATGTCACTGTCTTCACCTAGTACACCTCGTACTGTACTGTAGTCTAGCAGGCAGCAGGCAGCTCACTGCGTCGGGATTAGTGTGTGCTTCACCTCACTGTGTTCACTGTGTGCTGAGTGTGTTTCACTAATTCACAGATTGGGATAAATGCAGAGACCAAATTTCCCTCACAGGATCAAAAGAGTATACTTATACTTATCTCATAGTGTACCAATGAGACTATGCATGTCGCTGTCTTCACCCAGTACACTTCACCCAGTACACCTCATAGTGTACCGATGAGACTATGCATGTCGCTGTCTTCACCCAGTACACCTCATAGTGTACCAATGAGACTATGCATGTCGCTGTCTTCACCCAGTACACCTCATAGTGTACCGATGAGACTATGCATGTCGCTGTCTTCACCCAGTACACCTCATAGTGTACCGATGAGACTATGCATGTCGCTGTCTTCACCCAGTACACCTCATAGTGTACCGATGAGACTATGCATGTCGCTGTCTTCACCCAGTACACCTCATAGTGTACCGTACACCTCATAGTGTACCAATGAGACTATGCATGTCGCTGTCTTCACCCAGTACACCTCATAGTGTACCAATGAGACTATGCATGTCACTGTCTTCACCTAGTACACCTCGTACTGTACTGTAGTCTAGCAGGCAGCAGGCAGCTCACTGCGTCGGGATTAGTGTGTGCTTCACCTCACTGTGTTCACTGTGTGCTGAGTGTGTTTCACTAATTCACAGATTGGGATAAATGCAGAGACCAAATTTCCCTCACAGGATCAAAAGAGTATACTTATACTTATCTCATAGTGTACCAATGAGACTATGTATGTCACTGTCTTCACCCAGTACATCTCATAGTGTACCAATGAGACTGTGTGTGTCACTGTCTTTTTCCATGTTCGTTATTGCTTTAGTGCCCCTCATTACGGTTTAGTGTAGTTCTGTATTGTACACTACTATTGCACTGTTAGGCCTCTCTCTCTCTCTCTCTCTCTCTCGTGTTCCCCTATCAGTGTTTGTTTAGTGCACAGCCTCACTTTCGGTTAAATGTGTTGGCCAACTACTTCAAGTGTGTTTTCAGTAACCGGGTGGAATGTCTGTTAAGAGCCTCATTGTCCTTGTAGTGAACTGTCCTTCTAAGCTCCCTTTAGTTCTCCTGTTACTGAGTCATGCATCGCACTAGTCATGCTGAGCCATGCAGTTGCAGGCTTAACATCACCTCTGACCTCTCAAAAAGAAACAGTATAGCCTACACCAACAGTGGATACGAAGGTTGCACGGGCAAAGCCGAGGTGATGGTGTTACCTCTGAGAGTATTACCCCCATGACAAATGCCCCTGTCAGTATTGCTTGCCCCTCTGATTATTTTCGCCCTGTGAGTATTTGCCCTTGTCAGTATTGCCCTGAGTGAGTATTGCTCCTGTGACTATAACCCTCGTGAGTACTTGCCCATGAGGCAATTTAGCCCATGTCTTCTCTCATAAATCCCTGTCCAGGTTATGAGTGCTGAACCCTGAACCCCAGTGTCCAGTGGCCCATGTGACCGTTGTTGTCTCTGCCTGCAGAGTCCCAGTTCTGCTGGGTTAATGAGCCTCTCTCTGCCTGCAGTGTCCCACTGCTGCTGGGTTAATGTGCCTCTCTCTGTCTGTCTGCAGTGCACCAGTGCTGCTGGGTTAATGACCCTCTCTGTGCCTGCAGTGTTCCAGTGCTGCTGGGTTAATGAGCCTCTCTGTGCCTGCAGTGTGCTGCTGGGTTAATGAGCCTCTCTGTGCCTGCAGTGTGCTGCTGGGTTAATGAGCCTCTTAGTGCCTGTAGTGTTACGGTGCTGCTGGGTTAATGTGGTTCTGGGGCAACATGGTGGAGGGAAGTGCCACGGTGAGTTACTATGGCCCTATCTGGACTCCGCAGTGGCTATCTTTGAGGCTGTGCAGAAAGACCACTGGAGAGTGTTGGCCCTTAGCATATAGACCCTTTCAACAATAAAAACAAAAACAATGCTTGAACGTTCTATTTGGGCCCCAATCTACTTCCTCTGCATTAAGATAACATATGGAATGTTAAAAAGGAAGCCTTGTGGGGCCAACTATGATGCTGATAATGGAACTCTCTTGAAAGGGTCCATAGCTGCTGACATTAGACCACATGCATGACAGATCAAATCAGTTTAATTAATTGATTGATTGATTGATCGGTCAATTGATCGATCAATCATCCATCAATTCATGCACTGCAAATGTACACCTGTCACCTATGCGATGATGTAGCCTAACGTTTAACAGTAGTCAGTCAGTCAGAGAAGGTCTGCAGGCTTCTGATGATGTGCAGTGAGCGCAATAAACACGAGCTAGACAAAAATAGTGTTTATGAAAGGAATCAAACCACGGATGACATACAGCACAATGTCTCATCTTGATAGACATGATCTGTTGATGCAACTCTGTGTTTTATTCCGGCCACATAAAGCCGGACTGTGTGTTGGTGTGCTGCTGTTTCTGAATTCCGATGGTGGCTGGGACGGAGGGGGTGGAGGGAATCATTTAGTGTGTGTGTGTGTGTGACAGTGACACATTTATAACTGTTGTTGTGGCAATTACGCCTGGCAGTTTAATGGTAGACTGTAATTACTGCTCTGTATTGAGTGTGTAAATCAGAGCTGTGAAGGCCTCAGAGAAGCAAAGCATAGCATAGCATAGGGTAGCACATCACCCCAAACAGGCCCCAGAGAAGCGTAGCGTAGCACATGAAAGCACAACAGGCCTCAAACAGGCATAGCACATCGTAGCGAAGCACATCGTAGCGTAGCACATCGCCCCAAACAGGCCTCAGAGAAGCATAGCGTAGCATAGCGTAGCACATAGCCCCAAACCGGCCCCAGAGAAGCATAGCGTAGCATAGCGTAGCACATAGCCCCAAACCGGCCCCAGAGAATCGTAGCACATCGTAGCGTAGAACATCGTAGCATAGAACATCGTAGCGTAGAACATCGTAGCGTAGAACATCGTAGCATAGCACATTGCCCCAAACAGGCCCCAGAGAAGCGCAGCGCAGCGCAGTGCATCTCTTCCTCCCCCTCTGTGTGTCCCAGACAGGCCTCAGTGTTTCAGCCCCTCACACGGGCCAGTGAGTCTCTGGACCCACTGCTGAGCTGCTGCTATTATCCTCGGTGTCCATGCAGAATGGACCAGCCGCTGGGGGGGGTGTAGTGCTGACCAGGGGGTAGCGAGGGGTGGACAATGCGCCTCAGTCCACCCTGAGGCCCCTCATGTGCAGAGAGAGAGTGAGAGAGCTCCGGGGTGCCCCAGGGGTGCCTGACCAAAAAGCCTTTCAGGAGATCTCCGTGGTGTGGTGTGTTGCTGTGCCAGAGTCTCCCCCCGGTGAGGGGCACACATGCTCTCGCGTCGGGCATCAGAGCCGAAGGCGCGGGCAGGTGGCGTGAGCTCCAGTCGTTCGTGCCCGCCTTGGGCAAGCTATGGAGACAATGGGGAGAGGTGGCGTCTCGCAACACACACACACACACACACACACACGTATTCAGATACATACATGCACGCAGACACACACTTAGTCCCTGCACCCCTCTCACCAAAAACACTCTTACACACACACACACACACACACACACACACACACTCTGCCCCTTTGCTGGTCTGTTGTAGGCCTCACAACCCAAAAGAGCACTGTGTCCCCATTGTAGGGGCCTCAAGCTTCTTCTCAGAGTAAATAGTTCTGTTCCTTACACAAACACATTCAATGCATTTAGTCTCTGCGTTCATTTGACAGAGGCTGGATAAATACAATGTTTTTTACACAAGCACATTCAGTACATTTAGTCTCTGTGTTTATACAGTATGGCCAAAGATTCTATAGCTTTATCAAGCGTCTCTGGTATGGCAGTGGCTTTGTGAATACGACTTTCTTTCCCAAACCCTTTCAATGCGTTTAGCCTCTACATGTAGGCCTGTACATGTAGGCCTGTACGACAGTGGTGGCTTTCAGAAGGATGAGTAGAGTGATTGCAGTGTTTCCCAGAGAATTGAATTCCATTTGTGGTGGTTGGTTTGCAGAATTAACTTGAATGCAACAGTTTAACAAATTAGCACAGCGTAGTTATGATGCTAAGCAGATTTAAGCACAACTTAGTACAACCTGGAAAATCATTGTGAGGTGGTCAATGTTGATATTGTGGTGGGCCGCCACAAATAAGTCAATGTATGGGAAACACTGGATTGGGAAAGCCATGTCTGATTGTTCTCAGAGTAATTGCAGTCTTTTATTCAAGCACATCCAGCATTGCTAAATGAGTAGAGTTGGACAACTGGGTTATGGCCTTTGTGTGGGTTGGACTGAATTATATATAGTATATATACTCTTTTGATCCCGTGAGGGAAATTTGGTCTCTGCATTTATCCCAATCCGTGAATTAGTGAAACACACACAGCACACAGTGTACACACAGTGAGGTGAAGCACACACTAATCCTGGCGCAGTGAGCTGCCTGCATCAACAGCGGCGGGAGCAGGAGGGGTGAGGGGTTGCTCAATGGCACTTCAGCCATGCCTACTGGTCGGGGTTCGAACCGGCAACCCTCCGGTTACAGGTCCGAAGTGCTAACCAGTAGGCTACGGCTGCCATTACATTATGAGTCAAAGATTCCCCAGCTGGATTGTGCTCTGATAAACCTGCTGCTCACTGTGTGTGTGTGTGTGTGTGTGTGTGTGTGTGTGTGTGTGTGTGTGTGTGTGTGTGTGTGTGTGTGTGTGTGTGTGTGTGTGTGTGTGTGTGTGTGTGTGTGTGTGTGTGTGTGTGTGTGTGTGTAGCGTGTGTGCTGCGTTTACCATTCAGCTGTTTCTTTTGAGCTACAGCAATGAGGAGAGCTGTTCCATCCACAGCACACACACACTTTTACATCACACTCACACACTGCTGATGCAAGCCACTGGTCAGGGTGTGGTGGAACTGCTCTTTAAGCGCCTGTATATGTTAGTGTGTGTGTGTGTGTGTGTGGGGGCTGGGGTAGATTTAATGTCTGTGGAGATCTGCTTTCTGATTGGCTCTGGCTGGCGGAGGGCAAACAGACAGATGCTCTCATGTTGCACACACCCAGCAATTCCCCCCTGGCTAGACGACACACAACACACACACACCAGTTTAAAATGCCACCTCCATGCCATCTTCAGCAGGCTATTTGATAAGGGGGCAGCCCATAGAAGGTGGTGTGTGTGTGTGTGTGTGTGTGTGTGTGTGTGTGTGTGTGTGTGTGTGTGTGTGGCAGAAACAGGAGAGAGTGTGTTGGATTGGGTTCTGACTTCTGGATGAATCTCGCTGTCACATACAACATGAAATGAGTACAGGCTTACAAGACACATTAGATGAAGTCGTTCCAGAAATTTGCAGTCTTGCATAACATTTTATTTAACTTTTTTTTAACTAGCTGCGATATCTGAACGATTTTCCCACAGCAAAACTTTTGAAAATGTCTTTGATCATTTGCTTGATATGACCACACACACACACGAACACACACATTTTGTGTATTTCTCTTAATGCCCTGGGGAACAGTAAACTGGTTGAATTACAGTAGGCCAAGAGATTGTGAGATTGTTTATTTATTTTTTGATCACTTTGGTGTTTTCCCTCCGAACCAAAGGCGTCTGGTTGAACTTGTTCTTGTGTCTGATGAGTCCTCTTCTGTGTGTTACAGGGGTGGGCAAGAGCAGCCTTCTGTTGCGATTCGCAGACAACACATTTTCAGGTAAGACACACACACACACACACACACACACACACATACACACTCATTCGCTTCTCTCCAGGGAGATTCCTATCCAAAGGCCATCTATCTTTACAGTAACTGGCTGATCTCAAACTCAGTGTAGTATTTCAAAAAGGTATTGTTCATCACGTGTGTTTGTGTTTGTGTTTTGTGTGTGTGTGTGTGTGTGTGTGTGTGTGTGTGTGTGAGCAGGTAGCTACATCACCACGATCGGCGTGGACTTTAAGATCCGGACGGTGGAGATCAATGGGGAGAAGGTGAAGCTGCAGATCTGGGACACGGCCGGGCAGGAGCGCTTCCGCACCATCACCTCCACGTGAGTCTCTGACACACACACACTCACACTCACACACACGCATAACTAACACTCACACACTTAATAAACACACACACACACAACACACACACACACACACACTCATACACACTCACACACACACACACACGCTTAACTAACACTCACACACTTAATAAACACGCACAAACAAACACACTCACACACACAAAACAAACACACACACACACACACACACACACACTCTTTGGACAGGCATGCTTCCCTCACCATCACCTCCACACGAGTTGTCAGCCAGGGAGGTAATGTCACACACACACACACACACACACACACACACACACACACACACACACACACACACACACACATACATACATAGGCCTCGGACTCTTAAGGTGTGTTTCCATGACAGAGAGCTCTCTGTGATTGACATGCAAAGAAACAAACCACAGAGCACTGTTGTTGTGTCCAATGTATTAGTTCTCAAGTTCGGGACTCCGGAGCCTGACTTGAGGTCCATATAATTAGTGTGTGTTTGTGTACATCTATTCACATACTTAAATGTTTTGTATGTATGTGTACAGTACTGCTGTGGATAGCTTGTGTGTGTGTCTGAATTGGTGGGCTGATTTGGTTTGTTAGCAGTGAGGGTGTGGGAAGACTGCTCGGTGTGTGTGGGTGTGTGTGTCTCGGTCTGACTGGTCTGTGTGTGAGTGTGGGGGCGGAGTGTGTGTGTGTGTGTGTGTGTGTGTGTGTGGGTGGTCCTCCTCATTATGGTGTTGATGTGACAGGCTCACAGCATCTTCTGAGCAGAGCAGCTTGGAGAGGACGCCTCATGTACCCTGCAGCCTGTCAAAGGCCTCTTTGTGTGTGTGTGTGTGTGTGTGTGTGTGTGTGTGTGTTCTCTCTTGTTTGAATAAGGCCTCGACCACCAGGTTCTTTCTTTCCCTTTTTCTCTCCTCCCTCTCTCTCTCTCTCTCTCTCTCTCTCTCTCGCTCGTCTTTCACTCTTTCACTCCTTCCTCTCTCTCTCTATATATCCCTCCTTCTCTCTCCTCTCTCCATTCTCTCTCTCTCTTTCTCATTCTCTCCCCCTGATCTCACTCCCTCTCTCCCATCTCTCCTTTCTCCTCTCTGTCTATCTTTGGGGTGTCAGAAGAGTTGCTGCTCTACTCAGCTGAATGGCAGCATGCAGCTGAAGTTCTGTTCCCCTTCAACACACAAAGACAGTAGCCCCAATTAAAGAGTGTGTGTGTGTCTGTGTGTGTGTGTGTGTGTAGAGTGTGTGTGTGTGTGTGTGTGTGTGTGTGTGTGAGTGAAAGAGTGTGTGAAAGTGGATGAGACAGTAAAGAGGAACCAAAATGGTAGAAGGTTACAATTCTTAAAGTCTGTGTGTGTTTTTATGTTTGTGTTTGTGTGTGTACATGCATGCGTCTTGCACATTTCTAGAGCTGGTGAGGAAATCCCCGGTCCCGTTGAAAAGAGATATGTTCCCTCACTGTGGCTTAGTCGCCATGGTGTGTTGCACAAATACACACACACATACATCCGCATACATACACACACACACACACATACCTACACACAGGAGAGGAGTGTGGGGGGGGAGGGTGGGTGTGGTGTGGGGAGGTGTGGTGTGGGGAGGTGTGGTGTGGGGAGGTGTGTGGAGAGGTGTGGTGTGGGGAGGTGTGGGTGTGGTGTGGAGAGGTGTGGTGTGGAGAGGTGTGGAGAGGTGGTGTGGTGTGGGGAGAGGAGGTGAGGTGTGGTGTGGTGTGGGGAGGTGTGGGTGTGGAGAGGTGAGGTGAGGTGTGGTGTGGGGAGCTGTGGAGAGGTGTGGAGAGATGTGGAGTGGTGGAGAGGTGTGGTGTGGTGTGGTGTGGCTTGGAGAGGTGTGGTGTGGAGTGGTGGAGTGGCGTGGTGTGTGGCTTGGAGAGGTGTGTTGTGGTGTGGCGTGACGTTGCGTGGTGTCGTGTCACCATCACCAAACAGACAGGAGAGTCAGGAGAGGTGTAGAGTGAGCTCTCCCTGCTGCTGCCAATGTTTTGACTAGTTCAGAGGGTAAGAGTGTATTTTTACACCTCTGTCTGCAGGGACAGTGTGTGTGTCTGTGTGTGTGTGCTGTGTGTGTCCCAGATCTTTCATTCCTCATCAGTAATCTTGAGATGAAGAGTAACAGTTGCTTAAAATTTTGGCAGGCAAAATAATCTCCCTGGTGTCAGCAAACTCTGCTACCTATTGTGAATATGTCCCATTGTTTTACTGTGTGTGTGTGCGTGTGCGTGTGTCACAAACTGTCCTTTACAATCATGATTATTATCACCTTTAGTTTGAGATCATCAGCAGGGAATCCCAGCTGCCTCGGAACAGAGAGAGAGAGTGGACGGAACAGATGGTCACTGTTCCTGTTCCGATAAGATGGAAACGTGTGTCATGTGTCACAGGAAACATGATCATTGGTCTCTAGGACCTCGCATGTCGCACCACCTCTCTTATGCTGTCTTAATCTTCTCTCTCTCTCTCTCTCTCTCTCTCTCTCTCTCTCTCTCTCTCTCTCTCTCTCTCTGAGTGTGCCCCCTGGTGGTCAGTGTGAGACACTCTGAGGGCTTCACAGTACAGTTTTAAAGGTGCTCTAAGCGATGCCACAGGTTTTTTAGGCTAAAACATTTTATGTCACTTACTGCAAACATCACCTTACCAACCGCTAGCTGTCTGTGTCCTGAATACACTGTAAAAAAATGTGATCTCTGTGGACTGCCCAGGCTCCAAAAACTGCAACAAAAACAACCTGGGCAACCCTAGCCCATAAAAACATAACAAACTGCTCCAGCAAATCACAGACGAGATGCGCGTTTAGGAGAGTTTCAATTGCACGGGAGCAGCATGGGAGGGAGGGGGAGGAAGTAGTGAGCTAGCTCTGTTTTGTTTGAAAGTCAACAGAAGTGACGTTACCCAGCATCGCTTAGAGCACCTTTAAAGGGACTAAAAACTTTTCATTTCATCAGAGCATTTGATATCTGATTTTTTTTAAGTAACCTTCCTAGATGCTGATATAAACCTTGATGGCTGCTGCCTTTTTAGTATATCTTTTTGATATCCTTTGATGTTTCTTGCAAATGTAGAGTGTGTGACAAATAAAATGTATTATTATTATTATTATTATTATTATTATTATTATTATTATTATTGCATGATGTGACTGCTCCTCTAACTCTTTTGTCCCGCACTCCCAGGTACTACAGAGGGACCCACGGGGTCATAGTGGTGTACGACGTCTCAAGCGCAGAGTCCTTCGTCAACGTCAAGCGATGGCTGCACGAAATCAACCAGAACTGTGATGACGTGTGCCGGATATTAGGTGAGCTTGCTTTGCCATGACGTGTGTCGGTAGGTGTGTTTGCTTTGCCATCCTTTGTGATGACGTGTGTCGGATATTAGGCGAGCTTGCTTTGCCATCCTCTGATGACGTGTGTCGGATATTAGGTAAGCTTGCTTTGCCATCCTCTGATGACGTGTGTCGGATATTAGGCGAGCTTGCTTTGCCATCCTCTGTGTGTTTTGGACATGATCTCCATGTTTGCGAGCATAGCGGAGTCGGTTCTAAACGTTCTAAACACTCCTTCTGTCTGATGTCTCCTTCCCAGTGGGGAACAAGAACGACGACCCCAACTCAAAAGTGGTGGAGACAAATGACGCTCAGAAGTTTGCGGAACAAATGGACATCCGGCTCTTTGAGACGAGCGCAAAGGAAAACATTAACGTAGAAGAGGTGAGGACGGCTGATGAGGCCAAGCCTGTTGCAAGAGCATTGTGGGATATGTAGTTTTTAGATGGGAATTTAAAAGAGCCATTGCACTCTTTCTTTTCTAAGTATCTGTAGCTCTGTCCTTTCTCTCTACTTTTATCTCTTTGAGGATGAAGGGAACTTCTAACTTTTTAAAATGACCCAGCTTTTTATAGGATAGATTATGATTGTTTAGCACAGCTGTGCATTGGTGTGATATATTGATCCAATAAAGGGGCTTCCAATAACATTCTCTCTCCTCCATCACTCTGTTCTTTTCCCTCTCTTTTTCCCTTGTTTATTCTGTACATCCCCTTCTCTCTCTCCTCCATCACTCTGCCTGTTTCCCTTGCTCTCTTCCTCCCTTTTTCCCTCGTTCATTTTGTACATGCCCCTCTCTCTCTCTCTCTCTCTCTCTCTCTTTCTCTCTCAGATGTTTAACTGCATCACAGAGCTGGTCCTTCGGGTGAAGAAGGAGTCGGTGGCCAAGCAGCAGCAACAGCAGAACGACGTTGTGAAGCTGACCAAGAACAGCAAACGCAAGAAGAAGTGCTGCTAATGCCCCCCACACACACATACACACACACACACACACACACACACACAAAACACAAACACATAGACACACAGAAACACCTTTACACACATACACAAACACATAGACACACAGAAATACCTTCACACACATACACAAACACATAGACACACAGAAATACCTTCACACACACACACACACACACACACACACACACATATATACACACACACACACACACACAATAGAACTACGATCAGCTGAAATCCCATTGAGTGAGTGTGGAGAAGGGACCGAGCATTTAAAATGGTGCAACGAGCTCAAATGAGACTTGTGAGGGGTCAGGCCAGTGATGGACAGATTCCACTGGTCTGGAGGAAAGTGAGTTCTCCTCCTGTTCCATGAGGATGAGTGCCCAGATCTCTGCTTTGTCAGCAACCCCCCCAACCCCCCCCCCCCCCCCCCCCCCTTTCCAGCCGCCTCTCAATCTGAAGGTTACAATGATGATGATGATGATGATGATTCTGTGGTGTTTGAATTCTTATCCTTGTCATTTCGGGTTGCGTTGTTCAGAAGTAAAGGTTGCGGAGAGCAGAGTGACCACAGCGAGTGGTTTGATACATACACGCACGCACACACACACACACACACACACACACACACACACACACACACACACACACACCTGCCCCAGACATCATCCTCCTCGATCTGCTTGGTGTTTCGGAGACAGATGCCAACTCATTACCCATCCCCCAAGGTTTGCTTTTAAAACTTTTAACGACGACAATGTTGGACTGACCGGCTGAACTTTTTCATTGCTTGTTCTGCGTCAGGCCAGTCCACACTGGACAGAGCGGTGTTTGTTTTTTTGTTTTGTTTTGGGTTTTTTCCTCCGCCAAGGGTATTAAGCCCGTTGACCACTGATCACCCTGATCCTGCAGTCTTATTGCGCCCGTGTGCACTTTTTTTGGTGTCCGTTTTCCATTGGGGAACAACGATACTGCCATCTGCTCCACAAGGAACAACAGACAGACAGACAGACCCCCCCCCCCTCTCTGCACTGTTGATTTGCCATGGAAACCCCTCTCCTCCCGTACCGCACTGCTGCCATAGCGACGCGCGGCGGGTGGTTCTGCGGCGGCGGCTCAGAATTTGGACTGAGATTTAGGGTCCGGACCACTGTCAGCGCTCAGCCAATCAGGAAGTAGCAGCAGCAGCAGCTGTACAAGTCAGCCAATCACCAGCACGTGTGGAACACCCATATCAGATTCAGCCCCTCCCCCTGCCACACCCATCTCTGCAGAGACTTTGGCAATTGTGATGTCTAATATCTGATGTTTTATGAAGTGAGAGTGTGTGTGTGTGTGTGTGTGTGTGTGTGTGTGTGTGTGTGTGTGTGTGTGTGAGTGTGTGTGTGTGTGTGTGTGTGTGTGTGTGTGTGTGTGTGAGTGTGAGTGTGAGTGTGAGAGTGTGTGTGTGTGTGTGTGAGGTGTGAGTGTGTGTGTGAGTGTGTGTGTGTGTGAGTGTGTGTGTGAGTGTGAGTGTGTGTGTGTGTCTGTGTGTGTGTGTGTGTGTGTGAGTGTGTGTGTGTGTGTGTGTGTTGTGTGAGTCCCACAGAGATGGGAACACAAAAGACCAGAGAGATTGAAGTGCCAGAGAATCTCCTTCTGCCACCCCTTTCAAGTGGAATGACTGCTAGGATAAACCTCACTCTTTCTCTCTCTCTCTCTTTCTCTCTCTCTTTTCTCTATCTCTCATTCTGCTCTCTGGGTAATTCATCTCTGTGGTCATCCAAGTCACTGTTTGCTGGACATTTCTCTTATTTTTTGTCTTTAATGGTGGATGGGGCCTGGTCTTGTTAAGCAAAACCCCAACAAAGCTATGACAATACCTGCTTTATGACATCACCACCTGTCATAGCAACCCTGTAGCCGATCAGTGAGCCATTTCCTCTGGGCCAAGGAACGAGTCTGACTCATTTGTACTCCTCATGTGTATGTGTATATATAAATATATTTGTCTTTATATTTAATATATATTATATACATATATATTTGCACACATCCATGTGCGTAGGCATGTGTGTGCTATGGTTGAAACGCTGCTTTCAGCTCTGCTATGGCTGTACACTGGAGTTAAGAGACCTTCATGGACTTAATAATCGATAATAAATATTTTAAAATGGATTAACATTTCACACCGTAGCGCCATTGTCCTCTTTTTGTTTTTGTGTTTTGTCTGAAAAAAGAACCTCCTTGTTATATTGTTATAACAGAAGTGTTTGTTGGGGCATTTGTGATCACACAGTACTCCCTTTAGTTTGTGTGTGAGTGTGTGTGTGTGTGTGTGTGTGTGTGACACAGAGAGAGAGGGAGAGCGAGAGAAAATCATCCTTATATGATAAAGATAGGAAGGTGTGTTTGTCTGTGTGTGTGAGAAAAACAGACACCAGATGATCCTTACATGATAAAGGTACGGTAGGGAGGTTGGAAAGCACATCCTGAACATCTGCCTGGCTGCTGTGTTGGTGTCCATCGCAGCAGCAATGCAATGTTTTGGTTTAAAACTGGCAAGCTAAACTTACAATGTAGACATCTTGTAAACACCAATATCATTGGTGCGCTGGTGGAACCTTCTGGACCCCTCCTAATGATCTGTGGTTCTGCTCCAGGACTCTTCCTGTTGAAAGGGGGGGATTATTACTGAAACCTGTCGCTCATCTCGTGGTTTAAGGTCATACTGGACTCTGTAAGCATCCGAGACATGTTTTTATGACTACAGAAATTACATTGAATCAAGTTGTTAAAAGGTTATGAGCAAGCTTACTGGTGTCTTTTGGTGATCAAGCATTTTCATGGGGTGTTCCATCCCAGATTAAAGACGTACTGTATGTACATAGTGCTTAACCCATAGGCAGCTAGACCTATATACACAGTGCTTAACCTATAGGCAGCTAGACCTATATACATAGTGCTTAACCCATAGGCAGCTAGACCTACAGTATATAGTGTTTAACTCCTAGGCAGCTAGACCTATACATAGTGCTTAACCTATAGGCTGCTAGACCTATATACATAGTGCTTAACCTATAGGCAGCTAGACCTATATAGTGTTTAACCCATAGGCAGCTAAACTTATATACATAGCTTAATGTATAGGCAGCTAGACCTATATATAGTCTTTAACCCATAGGCAGCTAGACCTATATAGTGTTTAACCCATAGGCAGCTAGATCTATATAGTGCTTAACCCATAGGCAGCTAGACCTATTTTGTCTTCAACCCATAGGCAGCTAGATCTATATAGTCTTCAACCAATAGGCAGCTAGATCTATATAGTCTTTAACCCATAGGCAGCTAGACCAATACATAGGCAACCCATAGGCATCTATATAGTCTTCAACCAATAGGCAGCTAGATCTATATAGTCTTTAACCCATAGGCAGCTAGACATACATAGTGTTTAACCCATAGGCAGCTAGACGTATATACATAGTGCTTAACCCATAGGCAGCTAGACGTATATACATAGTGTTTAACCCATAGGCAGCTCATGGAAACGACAGTTTCTCCTCCACATGATCATGTCCAACCAAAATAAATGTGAAGATTTGAAGACACCTGCTCTCCTAGAAATGCATACTACATGTATAGCTCAAGAGGTTGTGTACTTGAAGGGTTCAGATGCAAAAGCCTCTAAATGCCACCTACGTCAAAAATAAGATTTATTTTAACACACACACACACACTTCCAGTAAGGACACTCCATTGGTGGCTTGCTTTTGATTTTTATTGGGTCACAGTGGCCTTCACGGGAAGAAAGAACATTCAGCAGATCCTTCTCACCATGGCAACCAGTCCTCCCTCTTTTCAGAAGAAGGCTCACTCACCTTGACAGTCATCAACAGTTTCTCACACGCAAAGTGGCGTCACTTTAAAAAATAGGTATTTTCCATGAATATAAAATCATATGCTTATAGTATTTTTTTTAGCTATTCTCTCCATCTGTATAAAATAATTTTATGAAAAGCTTATCAATATAGAAAAAATGTCTTGTATATTTACAGTCTAGATAAAAGAAGAATACGTAAATATTTTTAGCATGTGCCATATACACAAAGTATTTTACACACACACACACACACACACACACTGCACTGTGTCCGGTCATTCCCCTGTCTGATTCATTTCTGTATGTAGGTCCATATGTTGCGGTTTAAGTTAATCTCTGTTCAACCCTTCTGTTCCATCTCCACCTGTAAGTCCACTTGTGATGCTGAGCTCTGTTAACTGAAGATCATTCATCTTGTGTGTGGTACGTAATCCAAAGTATGTCTATTAATGTGTGTTGGGTAAGACTGGGATAAAAGGTAGGTGTGTGTGTGTGATTGATTGAGGTGGAGGAAGCTTGGCTAATTATGTGAGATCCACCTGTATAGAGCCACCATGTCCTTAAGTCAGTACATTCACCTGTCTTGTCTCTAATCTCGGTTCTCCTGGAAAGACCACTTCACCGCGTTCAAGTTTCTATATCTCAGTTCTGCGTTTGCATGGACAAAAAAAGTGCTTGGAGACATGCATACACATACACATACACACACACACAAACATGCAGAATGAAAGAAATAAAGCAGTGTCGCGTGGTGAGAGTGACAGATGATCTTTATGATTGACAAATTTTGAAATGTGTTACAAAATGGTGTTTTGGGAACAAAGTTCTTTCCTCTGACAGTTGTCCTGTAAGAATACAGGAATGATGTGTTCTGAGTTTTTAAAACAGTGTTTTGTAGACTGTAGACATGAAAGAAAATGTAAAATCATAAAATACACAATAAATGCAACAGCATAACATGCCACACATAAAACGACAAAAAAAACAACAAGCTAAAAGAAAGGAAATAATATTCTAACGTGAGCAAGCTCAACAGTGAGTGTGGTATTATGAACAAGAAAACAGCTAGCATTCTCCATGAGAGATATCAGGCTCCTGCGAGGTCTTCTGCCTAAGGGCAATTCCATGGAAAATGGACCTTTTGTCACATCCATAACGCCAGTGAAATGCCTTGGCATTTGTATGATGTGAATGATAACATTAATTTTTTGTGCATTTTTTCCTCATGTACATTCTTCAGCCAAAAATAGCAAATGCTCAAATTTCATGTAATCATTCATATCATACCATACCATACATACCATCACATTTTATTGGTGTTATAGATGTTACAAAAAACATAATTTTCCATGGAACTGCCCCAATCAACTCTGGTGTAGTGATCCCCTCTCCAGCGTCCCAGAGAATAACACTTCATTAAGATTCCTTCACATTAAGATGCCTTCATCTTAATGTCTCAACACCCTATTCAGAGAGGTTACAATTTAGAATAGGGTATTAGTGTGTAGTAGGTATAGTTGGAAAAAGTAACATTTGAATAAATTATATAAAAACATTGATTTTTTTTTTATGGTAAATTGACTGGAAATTAACAGAACTCATGACTGATTGTGCTTACCAACCATAATGTTTTTGAGTTTGAACCTTTGAGTGTAATAAGGTTATCTCTCTAGGGGTGGGGAATAACTGTGTGAACATGTCTGTGTAGATGTTTCAATGATAACCCTGCATCTTCCGAGAGGATGATGGCAGAAGCACCTGACAGGGAGACTGAATCTCTGTGCCCCAGGTGAGTGGAACTGAGACTTGCCTAAACATAAGGGATACATCAGCAAACTGATTCACCACTCTAAAAAGGAGAAGACGTCTTGTCATCCAAAAGTTACACATTTATAAATATATCAACTTCATCCGAACCTGGTAGCTAATAATATTTTACATATAAATGTCGCTCTTTGGGTTAGATCCAAATCCAACAACTGCCTCCATTTTTTTTTTTTCAAAACACGAAGACATCTGCATAGCTTTGCTCATGTGTGCCTGGCTTCTCTGCACTGTAAGGACCAGCACGGTTGGGCACACACTTGCACAAACACACTCGTACTTTCTCTCTCACACACACACAGAGACACACACACACACACATGCACGCACAGACTGAACGCGTACACAGAGGTCACAGGACTGAAACAGTCCTTTTTCTCAAACACATCTGGAGGTGTGTAGGGTTCCGAACAGACTCAGGTGCTCGCTGAATAGAACGGGTCCGGTCAGGTGCGGTTCTGGCTCGGCTGGATCCGTTCTGGCGTCAGTTTTCCCCCTGGGTTGGCTGGGTCAGTCTGGACGCGCTGAAGGTGAGGTGTGAGAGGCGCTCTCCTGACTGCTGGAAGCCCATTACCTTCCCTCTAATTTAAAGTGACTTCTCTATGTACCGTAGGCTGGAAGGAAACGCTCGTCCCCACACTCAGAGTGAAGGGGACCCCCCAGAGAGCACACGACTCTGGGACGGACGAGAGCCGCATCAGGCCCAGACCAGGGGGCTAGAGCTGGGTCCGGCCCAGGGTGGGTTGCAGTCTGGGGGATGGCAGTGTACCCTGCTGAACACCAACTTCAAGACAACACACTGACCACAGATCAGCCTTCTCTCCTGCCCAAAGCTCAACACTGATTTGGATCAGCACAAGATCAGAGCATGGATTGTGTGTCTGTAGAGCAACTAGAGCCATACCCGATCCTTTGCCCACACCCGATCCTTTGCCCACTCCTGTAAAAGGCTAAGCCGGATGCCAATCAGTTCTTTCAGATCTGTCAGAGGTGGACCCGAGGCCTGTAGTCGTGACTTCAAGGTTACAGTGGCAGAGGATAGTCCTCACTATGCTAGCAGAGGATAGTTGTCACTGCAGCCACCATGCTAGCAGATGCTAGTTCTGCCTGCTGCCTCTATGTTAGCACAGGCTAGTTTGGCCTGCAGATAAGCTAGCAGACATCAGTCCTGTCTACAGTGGCTACCATAGGGTGGTCCTGCTTGGAGCCTAAATAGCAGCTTTAACATGCATTTAACATGTTTTAATGGAAGGCTGTAGCCACAAAAGCCATTTGTGGACAGGACTAACCTGTACATCACCGACAGTATCTGGATTTAAGTTGTGCTAGAGCCCAGTTAATATAAGATAATGCCATGCCCTAGCCTAGCTCGGTATGCTGTTATGGCCAAGCTGATAATACAGCATTTGGAAAAGGAGTCCGTTTTTAGCCTTGTAAGCCTGGCTGTCACTAGAAAAGGTTAGAATGGCTAAGGTTAGGGTGAGTATGGGGTGGAGGTGGAGGTGGGATGGCACTAGGATGAGAGGGTGGAGGTGGAGGTGGGATGGCACTAGGATGAGAGGGTGGAGGTGGAGGTGGAGGTGGAGGTGGGATGGCACTAGGATGAGAGGGTGGAGGTGGAGGTGGGATGGCACTAGGATGAGAGGGTGGAGGTGGGATGGCACTAGGATGAGAGGGTGGAGGTGGAGGTGGGATGGCACTAGGATGAGAGGGTGGAGGTGGAGGTGGGATGGCACTAGGATGAGGAGGGTGGAGGTGGAGGTGGGATGGCACTAGGATGAGAGGGTGGAGGTGGGATGGCACTAGGATGAGAGGGTGGAGGTGGGATGGCACTAGGATGAGAGGGTGGAGGTGGAGGTGGGATGGCACTAGGATGAGAGGGTGGAGGTGGAGGTGGAGGTGGAGGGGGGATGGCACTAGGATGAGAGGGTGGAGGTGGAGGTGGAGGTGGTTGGCACTAGGATGAGAGGGTGGAGGTGGGGGTCGGATGGCACTAGGATGAGAGGGTGGAGGTGGATGGCACTAGGATGAGAGGGTGGAGGTGGGATGGCACTAGGATGAGAGGGTGGAGGTGGAGGTGGAGGTGGATGGCACTAGGATGAGAGGGTGGAGGTGGAGGTGGGATGGCACTAGGATGAGAGGGTGGAGGTGGAGGTGGGATGGCACTAGGATGAGAGGGTGGAGGTGGGGGTCGGATGGCACTAGGATGAGAGGGTGGAGGTGGGATGGCACTAGGATGAGAGGGTGGAGGTGGAGGTGGAGGTGGGATGGCACTAGGATGAGAGGGTGGAGGTGGAGGTGGGATGGCACTAGGATGAGAGGGTGGAGGTGGGAGTGGAATAGCACTAGGATGGAGAGGATGGGGGTGGGATGGCACTAGGACGTAGAGGGTGGAGGTGGGGGTCGGATGGCACTAGGATGAGAGGGTGGAGGTGGAGGTGGGATGGCACTAGGATGAGAGGGTGGAGGTGGGGGTCGGATGGCACTAGGATGAGAGGGTGGAGGTGGAGGTGGGATGGCACTAGGATGAGAGGGTGGAGGTGGAGGTGGAGGTGGTTGGCACTAGGATGAGAGGGTGGAGGTGGGGGTCGGATGGCACTAGGATGAGAGGGTGGAGGTGGCTGGCACTAGGATGAGGGTGGAGGTGGATGGCACTAGGATGAGAGAGGGTGGAGGTGGTTGGCACTAGGATGAGGAGGTGGAGGTGGCTGGCACTAGGATGAGGAGGTGGAGGTGGCTGGCACTAGGATGAGGGTGGAGGTGGATGGCACTAGGATGAGGAGGTGGAG
>NC_063193.1:28858932-28861432 GCF_017589495.1 Alosa alosa
CTGTAGAGTGTTGGTAGTCTGTAGTCTGTAGTGTGTAGTGTGTAGTGTGACTGTAGAGTGTTGGTAGTCTGTAGTGTGTAATGTGTAGTGTGACTGTAGAGTGTTGGTAGTCTGTAGTGTGTCTGACAAAATTTCACTGCATTTCTTACTTCCAGTAACTATATGCATGTGACAATAAACTTCCTTGTATCCTTGTCTGTAGTGTGTAGTGTGTAGTGTGTAGTGTGACTGTAGAGTGTCGGTAGTGTGTAGTGTGTAGTGTGTAGTGTGTCTGTAGTGTGTAGTGTGACTTTAGTAGTGTGTCTGTAGTGTGTGTCTGTAGTATGTGTTTGTAGTGTGTTTTTAGTATAGGGGTGGGCAAACTGTGGCCCGCGGGCCGGATCCGGCCCGCCAAGCACTTTCATCGGCCCGCCGAGCATTTCATTTGGTTATCAGGCTGCTCGCTATTTTTTCCTGCGATAGACGACATTGGTTAGCTTTACTGCAAACTGCTTTTCACTCTCCTTAGAGAACGTTTACAATGTCAATGTCAAAACATCATGTTAAATAGAGGGAACATTATGTTAAACTAAGTTAACTCTTAGTTATCTCCTTTGCAGCAGATTTAACGTGAACATTATGCGATCCATTTAATTGGGAACGCGTCTGCATTCACGAGAGGGAGAGAGAGCCGCAGGTTCCAGCTGGCTTGTCATTGTCGATCATTGATATCTCCTTATAAGAAACTGTTAAAAGGAAATCATGAAGGCAACAGTAGTTCCCACTACTGTACTGACCATTTAAAAACTGTGAGAGGACCCAGCCGTAGGTACAACACTAGCCATAGTGGAGCAGGCAGAAGATCCTTGAGAAATAAACGTGAATTAAAGCGACTGTCTTAAAGCGACTGCACAATTTATACATTTGTTAAACAGCATAAAATTAGCAGTATTTTTAAGCAATATATTAAGTAATATTTTAAAATTAAAATAAATACTTTTCATACTAAATTATACGCTATAAAAAATGTGTGTGTGTGTGTGGGGGGGGCTTGTTGTGCGGCCCGTCGGCCAATTTTAAAAACCCAATGTGGCCCTTGAGCCAAAAAGTTTGCCCACCCCTGTTTTAGTATGTTGTGTGTAGTGTGACTTTAGTAGCATGTCTGTTGTGTGTGTCTGTAGTATGTGTTTGTAGTGTGTCTATGGTGTGTTTGTACTGTAGTGTGTTGTGTGTAGTGTGACTTTAGTGTGTCTGTAGTATGTAGTGTGTTTGTAGTGTGTGTAATGTGACTTTAGTTTAACCTTGGGTGTGTTTCTCCGATAACGAATGTGACTTTAGTGTGTTTGTAGAATGTAGTGTGTTTGTAGTGTGTGTAATGTGACTTTAGTGTGTCTGTAGTATGTAGTGTGTTTGTAGTGTGTGTAATGTGACTTTAGTGTGATTGTAGTATGTAGTGTGTTTGTAGTGTGTGTAATGTGACTTTAGTGTGTTTGTAGTATGTAGTGTGTTTGTAGTGGGTGTGATGTGACTTTAGTGTGTTTGTAGTATGTAGTGTGTTTGTAGTGTGTGTAATGTGACTTTAGTGTGTGTAGTGTGTTTGTAGTGTGTAGTCTGCAGTGCGTAATACCTACTGAAACATCTCTGTAATGTGTGACCTCAGAAGGATCTCCACTCATTGGCCATAAATCTGTTCTAGTTAACATCCACTCAACCTTGGGTGTGTTTCTACGATAACGGATGCCGCCAGTGATTGATGGTCACTCTAAACTCAGACCTGATATCGTCTAATGACATACTCCTAAGATGTGTGTGTGTGTGTGTGTGAGAGAGAGAGAAGTGTAGTTTGTCTGTAGTGTTTAGTGTGTCTGTAGTGTTTAGTGAGTAGTACTGTGTCTGTAGTGTGTCTGTAGTTTGTAGTGTGTCTGTAGTGTATAGTGTGCCTGTGGTGTTTTAGTGTGTTTGTAGTGAGTAGTGTGTCTGTAGTGTGTAGTA
This sequence comes from Alosa alosa, assembly GCF_017589495.1. Lineage (NCBI taxonomy): Eukaryota > Metazoa > Chordata > Actinopteri > Clupeiformes > Clupeidae > Alosa > Alosa alosa. The sequence continues at coordinate 28,860,904 of NC_063193.1, forward strand.
GTGTGTGTAGAGAGAGGGAGAAGACAAGGTACACTTCCTCACTGAATGCAAGAGCTACACCTCGGTTTATTTGTCGGAAGGGCATTGTAGTTGTGCAACAATAGCAGCACAATTCCTAGTAGTGTCATAAACTGAGGAAGTGAGTCCTTCTTTTCCTTCCTACCTTTCCTATTGTTACAGTATATTTTTAATTATCACTTAATTATTAGTATAAAGTGTATTTATTATCACTTAATTATTAGTATAAAGTGTATTTCCACTTCTACATTTCTTTTCTTTCATTCTTTTTTATTTTCATATCTGCATTTTTATACCAAATAAGTAAAGCTTTGGCAACACAATGTTACTATCATGCCAATAAAACTAATTTGAATTGAATTGAGAGAGAGAGGGAGAGAGAGAGAGAGAGAGGGAGGAGAGAGGGAGAGAGAGAGAGAGAGAGAGAGAGAGAGAGAAGAGGCGCTGCAGTTTTGGGAACACCCAGACATTGCAGCAAGAGAGCTAAATTTAGAGCCGGAGTCCTTATTCC
>NC_063193.1:28863932-28866432 GCF_017589495.1 Alosa alosa
TCAAAGCTTCCATGCTCTTATTCTGTCTGAGAGTGTAGCTGGCTAAGGGTCTATAGAACACTGGGAGGAACCCGGCTAGCAGCTGATGCTCGAGAGGGCCCGGCCCTGAGTTGGCCCTGAGATGGCCCAGATTGGTCCCTGGTCAACAGAGGTGGACAACCCCGGCTTAAGAAGGTAAAAGTCCTACCATGCATTCCCTCTGCATGCGCACTAAACATTGGCAATCTCACAAATTAACTGACCCACCTGGATAGAGAGTTGTGCTGAATAGGATCAGCTGGCTTACTAAACAGTTAGAACAAATATTTGGCAGGACCTTTACTTTCTGAACCCGGGATGTCCACATCGGCTGGTCAGGGCCAGGGTCGTCAGGGTCAGGGGTCAGTGTCCTCATGCATGTGCTGGGAAGGTGAAGGTGCGCCACATATTTTGCTCTGCCTGCTGTTCAGCCTCTGTTCTGTTCCACACTGACAGCCAATCAGGAAAGAACACTCTGCCTGCCATGTATATATGTATGTATGTATATATATATATATATATATTATATATATATATATATATATGTATATATATATTTTGCTCCATATGTGTGCATATGGGCATTTTGTTGTTTTTCTTTTGCATCACATGTATTTGTTAGACACACAGCAGCATCATAACTTAGAATAAGAACTGCATCTCATACTGAAACCAGTGCAAAGCTGAGGTCAGTTTGTTTTTTTCTTACAGGGATGACGGGCATGCAGATGAACCAATAGCAATACATCACCACTTACTTCTAGCCCTTGCTGCTCCAATCAGGGAGGGGGATGGTTAAAGGGAGCAGACAGATGACGAGAGGAAAGGGACAGTGGTCAGAGACGTGAAGTGTTTAAGGAAGACATCAATCATTTACAGCAAGTAGGTGTGAACGGAGCACTGACAGGGGGCCCTCATAAAAGACAATGACCAACATGGCTCTTTGGCTTAGGGCTAGTCCACACGTACCAAACCGATCTTTTTTTCCTCCGTCTTCCCTGGAACCGTATCAAGAATATTTGCGTCCAAACGGATCCATCTCAACACGACTCAACACGTTACTTCATACCCCAGGCCTATAGGTGGCACTGTGTCTTTACAGAAATTCACCAAAACTTGCAAAACGTGCGCTTTAAAAACAGACAGAATAGGCTACGGCGAAATGGCTAGTGCAAGGAAACCAGAATTGTTTGTGTGGACTGATGGTGAACTGTCAACTGTAGCCAACTGTAAAACTAATAAACTTTATTTTACGGTTTGTGAAGGGTGCAGTCCCGTGCTTTATTTGGCTAACGCAGGTAGGCCTACTAATCACCTTTACTTTCTTTGGTTGTAGGATAGTCCGTGATTCACATTAGTTTTGGCTATCACCCAATTAGGCTACTAAAACGCAAGGCTTACCCAAGTTCTAGGCTATTCTGTCGCCACATTTATAATATTGCTATAAAACCTTCGTTAGTAACAGTCAATACTTTTGCCTGCATCAAATCGTGCATTCGCATTCAGTGTGCTACCATCGGCTTAACGTGAGTTCTAAGCATCTTTGTATGCTTATATCTGATTTCTCTCGACTGTGAATGCATGTATATATGTTGTAAGACATGTAAAATAAATGAATGACACTGGCACTACGCACAAATTAATGTAGCCTAAACTTAGACCGCACTTTCCTAATAACTTAAGTTCTCTCGCGTCCTTTGACAGTAGCTAGAATGCATAAAAAACACCGGAAAAACAGTGTTCAGTCCACCAAGTCATAAGCCATCGGCGCTGCGCAGCATCAGTTGTGATATTTATCTTAACGGAGTGTAATCGTAGGTAATGTCATGTATGAAAACTAGTATTGTTAGGCAATACTATAAGTGCAAGTCCAGGGCAGCTGAGGTGTGGCGATGACATCATCGATACGCAAGCAGGATGTGCGGTTTCGCTGTCTAAACGAACTCAAACGGGCTACGGTTTCAGATTTCTCCACTCTGGGACCAGGTTTCAGAAAAGTGCGGTTTCGGGCAGTGCGTTTACAGGATTCGTTTGGACGCTCGGCCAAGACGAAGCAAAACCTCTGCGTTTAACCTAAAAAGCGTCTCCGTCTCCGTCTCCTCAATAAGGTGTCTACTATATTTCTAGTGGCACCCCTGATACTAATATATTGACCAGCAGTAAGGAAAGGCTCTCAGAAATGTCTTTCATGTTCAGTAATGTGATGCCTACAACTTAATGGCCTCTGATTAGTGAGTGGTGTGGAGATTATTGTTCTAATGGGTTACTAGAACTGTAACTTCTTAAAGCTGCAGTTGGCAAGATTTTTTTGATCATATTCACTGAAACTGACACTATGCTCCGACAGAATAACATAAATCAGCCGGTTTTAGAAAAAAACCCGTCCTACTACCTCCACCTAGAGCCTGTTATTTGTTTTGCAAAAATCCACAGCTCCCGGTTCTTCTGGTCCTATCAGAGCCGGGCTGTGTGACATCTGACT
>NC_063193.1:28868932-28881432 GCF_017589495.1 Alosa alosa
GGTGTGTCCTGGTTTCAGCTGACCCACTAACGAGGCTGTGGGGATGCAGTGACACTCTCAACCTACAGAGGGCAGTGTGGAGTTTTATCAGGGACACAGCACACAGGCCAAGTTAAGGTCGTCTCTGAACATGCAGTACTTACAATCGGTAAACACACACACACCTGTGTTTCAGGTTGAAAATGATACTCTTGGGTTACTGTTTATGCATAGTGCTCTGACCACAGTTTCTCTGAAAACCTCTTCATACCTTCTCACTATATATATATATATTTTTATATATAAACACTATATAAACACAGCCCTGGCCTTAAGCCTAATCCTCCCCCTGCCACAAAGAACACCATGTAAGAACATGCGCTTAACACATAAAACCACACTGTACTTATCAATTACCCTGACAGCATTGAGCTATTGAGCATAACAGTAACTCCTTAAGGGCACGCAGGAGATAAAGAAGCTTGACTTTCAATAACTGTGTGGTTGGGCATTTTGGCCCTGAAAAGGAAATATATGTGTACGCGGACAGTTTGGGACTACTTCAAGAATCTCCATAGAGTGCTGCTGTTCACTGAGTTATCATTCTATGTTGTTTTTTTCAAGTCTTTTAATTATTACTTTTTTTAAACTTTTTTATTATTAACACTTTTAAATTATCGCCGTTTTATGCTTTTATGTACTCTTACCTTGTGTGTTAATTCTTTTTTATTCTTCACTTTTTAAACTATTCTTTGACTATTGCCCTTCTATGCTTTTATTAGCTATTCCGGTTTGCTTTTGTTCATGTAAAGCATATTGAATGACCTCTGTGTATGAAACGTGCTATATACAGTAAACAAACTTGACTTGGCTTGACTTGTATTTTGAATAACGCTTCTATACTCACACAGAATCGTGTCGTTGCCAGACTACACACAGAGCATCGCAGGCTATTATCTGAACGAAGAGTAAAATGGCCGTGATAATGGCTCCACCTTGCTGTGCAGACTCTGGTGGCCTGCTGTTGTGCTGTATGGTCGTGTTCATTTGTTCCCGCATGTCTCCGCTCCCCAGCTCAGCGCCTGAACAGCTTCTCTCATTACGGTTGAACAACTACATCTACAGCACTGAGACCACCGTATTCAGTTCGCTATAGCCAACAGTGCTAATACAGCCATACATCACTGCTGCAGGGGCCGCACAGAGAGAGAGGCTCCATAAACATGGGGTGCACAGAGGGTTTAATGCTGAGTTGAATGTTTCGGATATATTTTGTGTTATACATAATTTGACTCACTCAGAGGGTTTAATGCTGAGTTGAATGTTTTGGACATATTTTGTGTTAGTAATTTGACTCACTCAGAGGGTTTAATGCTGAGTTGAATGTTTGGATATATTTTGTGTTATACATAATTTGACTCACTCAGAGGGTTTAATGCTGAGTTGAATGTTCGGATATATTTTGTGTTATACGTAATTTGACTCACTCAGAGGGTTTAATGCTGAGTTGAATGTTTCGGATATATTTTGTGTTATACTTAATTTGACTCACTCAGAGGGTTTAATGCTGAGTTGAATGTTTCGGATATATTTTGTGTTATACGTAATTTGACTCACTCAATGGGTTTAATACTGAGTTAAATGTTTCAGATATATTTTGTGTTATACAGTACGTAATTTGACTCACTCAGAGGGTTTAATGCTGAGTTGAATGTTTCAGATATATTTTGTGTTATACGTAATATGACTCACTCAGAGGGTTTAATGCTGAGTTGAATGTTTGCTTTGAGATAGTAGGTTTCGGATATATTTTGAGCTATGCAATATCACTCAGAGTAGGTATGCTTCAGATTTTGCTGTTCAATTTACACATGAACTTGACTGGGGGATTTCACAGCAACACTACATGCACATATGAATATAGAATTACCACAGGCTGGCCAAGTTATGTAACTTGCTTTCTTGCTTTCACTAAACGATCAGGTTCTGTAGGTTCTGTGAGTTGTCTGGTGGCTATACTGACAACTCTCTTTCTTTATCTCTGTGTGTGTGTGTGTGTGTGTGTGTGTGTGTGTGTGTGTGTGTGTGTGTGTGTGTGCAGATTGTGTGTATGCGTGTGTGACAGGTTGCTTATAACCCAGGTGTTGTTGTCTCTCCGTGGGTAGCCCCTTCCTCTGAGGCATCCCTCTCTCTAATCTGAGCCTACAGCTTTGTGATCCTCACACTTTTATTAGTCTGTGTGTGTGTGTGTGTGTGTGTGTGTGTGTGTGTGTGTGTGTGTGTGATCATTTGATCTCCACATCAGACTTTTATTACCAAAGTAGCCTAAGCTTGTGAGTGAGAGAGAGAGAAAGTGAGAGAGAGTACAGTACTTTCTCCCTCTCAATACTGCACTTGTAGAACAGCGCCACACACACAGTGGCAAAGCCCACGTAACACAGCCTGGGTCGACTAAAATGCCACAAGTGTCAACTCCTCACACCTCTCCACCGAACAAGGACATTTCCGCTCTACACAACTGTCAGCCAATCTAAAAGCCTCTGTACACACACACACACACACACACACATAAACACGCAGGCACACACACACACACACATACACGCACACGCACACACATACACACACACACACACACACACACACACACACACACAAAATACAGGCACGCACCCACACACACACACCCTGTACAAACTCCTTGCACACACACAGATACACAGCCTACAGATGCACACACACACACACACACACACACACATGCACACAAATGCAAACCCATTAAGAAAGCCCCCTCACACACACACACACACAGTCAGATAAAGAAAGTCTGCCCTTTTCTGTGATGGGTGCTGGTTTCCCTGAGAATGCTAATCTAATCTAATCTAATCTAAAAGAGAGAGCAGCCTCACCTGAGGAGACAGCAGACCAAGGCTGACTCGCATCAATAAGGCAGCCCATACAGTTAGCCACAATAAAACTCTCACCTACAGGGCAACGCTAGCTGCACAGGCTGACTAGCATCAATAAGGCAGCCCATACAGTTAGCCACAATAAAACTCTCACCTACAGGGCAACGCTAGCTGCACAGGCTGACTAGCATCAATAAGGCAGCCCATACAGTTAGCCACAATAAAACTCTCACCTAGCAGGGCAACGTTAGCTGCACAGGCTGACTCGCATCAATAAGGCAGCCCATACAGTTAGCCACAATAAAACTCTCACCTACAGGGCAACGCTAGCTGCACAGGCTGACTAGCATCAATAAGGCAGCCCTACAGTTAGCCACAATGAAACTCTCGCCTACAGGGCAACGCTACTGTAGCCGCACAGGCTGACTAGCATCAATAAGGCAGCCCATACAGCTAGCCACAATGAATCTCTCACCTACAGGGCAACGCTAGCTGCACAGGCTGACTAGCACCAATCAATCAATGAATCAACACTCACATGCCTCACAAACGCCACATCACAACACCCAGCAATTACATACACAACACAACACATTACATACACAACACATTACATACATACAACACATTACAATTACATACACAACACATTACAATTACATACTTACCGTCGCCACTGGAGACTCCACAGACCGACAGCACTCCCAGACAAACAACACACACCTGGGACAAAACCAGGGAACACTGTGTGCTCTTTCTGCTTTCGTGTGTGTGTGTGTGTGTGTGTGTGTGTGTGTGTGTGTGTGAGCCACAAGTAACAGCTGTGTACCAACCACTGTTCATAACCATGGACACACTTTCAACAGGAGTCAGCTGATGAACATCAGAGGAGTGTTTTTAGTATATTTTCCTGAGGGCTCAGTTCGGTGTGTGTGTGTGTGTGTGTGTGTGTGTGTGTGTGAGGGTTAAGGCAGACCTGCACCTCTTCATCTCTCACATATCTTTTATACCCCACCACTTACCCCACACACACACACACACACACAAATACACACACCTACATCCACACACTGACAACCCTCAGATCCACAGGCTGTGACACACAGATGTTGATCCACACACTTCGCAACTCCACACACACACACACACACACACACACACACACACACATACCCACACACACACACACACACACAAATACACACACTTACATCCACACACTGACAACCCTCAGATCCACAGGCTGTGACACACACATTTAGATGCTGATCTCGCCACACTCGCAGACAACTCCACACACACACACACACACACACACACACACACACACACACACACACACACACACACACACACACACACACACACACACACACACACACACACACACACACACACACACACACACACACACACACACACACACACACACACACACACACACACTCCCTTTTCTCTGTCCCTTGTTTCATCTCCTTTCGTGTGCAGATGAGACAGGCTTTTAACACAGACGGCACAGAGTGTGTGTCCCTTTGTTTCACACGTCTCCTTTGAGATGAGAAGGTGAACACATCTCACAACATCTCAGTCTGTGATGACCGACACGTGACATTTCAGGATGACCAAGCTGAACACATCTCACAACATCTCAGTCTGACACACGTACGCCTCGTGATGACCGAGGTGAACACATCTCACAACATCTCAGTCCGACACAAGTACGGCACGCCTCGTGATCACCAAGGTGAACACAGCTCACAACATCTCAGTCCTCATCTGTGCACCAGGTCACAGCAGGGTTCATCTGATGAAGCCTGGTGGATGAAGAAAGTAAACAACGTAGTATGCTTTGTAGTGTGCAACGTAGTATGCTTTGTAGTGCTTGTAGTGTGCAACGTAGTATGCTTCATAGTGTGCTGTTGTTAACAACGTAGTATGCTTTGTAGTGCTTGTAGTGTGCAACGTAGTATGCTTTGTAGTGTACTGTTGTTAACTGTAATGATGAGGAGAGATGCAACAGTACGACAGGTTTCTAGCGCCACAGACAGCCTGTTGCTTTCCCCAGTGGCTACTGTCTCTGGAACAGACCGGATGCAGCCCCTTTGAACAAGTAAAACAAAAACAATGCTTGAACGTTCTATTTGGTTCCCAATCTACTTCCGCTTCATTAAAAAGGAAGCTTTGTGGGAACAACTATGATGCTGATAATGGAACTCTCTTGAAATGGCCAATAAGTGGCCATCTACCTCACCGGGGGAAGGCTGAAGTGTGTGCCAGAGACACACGACCATGTGGCAAAGCCCCTGTGATGCCCCTGCAGCAGGTACGAGTGCCCATGAGTGCTTTAATGAGTGTGTGTGTATGTGTGTGTGTGTATGTGTGTGTGTGTGTGTGTGTGTGTGGGGGGATGTGGATGGGGGCTGAGTGTTCCCATGGCAACGTGTAGAATTCTAATCGTAACACTTTTTTTGTGGTTGATATAGCAACAAGAGCTAAAGTGGATTTGGGACAAGGATTCCGTTACTACTCCTCTCTGGTCCACCTCCTCATACACACACATCCTCTCTACTCCTCCTCAAACACACACATCCTCTCTACTCCTCCTCATACACACACATCCTCTCTACTCCTCCTCAGACATACACACACATCCTCCCTGGTCCACCTCCTCATACACACACATCCTCTCTACTCCTCCTCAGACATACACACACATTCTCCCTGGGCTCATGCACACACATCCTCTCTCCTTATAGACACACCTCCTCACCACCCCTTACTTCTCTCTACTCATACACACACGTCCACGACACTCCTGCCTGCTCCTCCTCAGTCACACACACACCTCCTGCACACTCTTCCCCACTCTCCTCAGTCCTCACACTCCCCACTCCTGCCTGCGCCTCTTCAATCATACACACACTCCTCCATACTCCTCTATGCATCTCTCTCCTCAGATATCCACACACCTCCTCAACTCTCCTCATACACACACCTCCTAACCACTCCACACACACACACCTCCTCAACTCTCCTCATACACACACCTCCTAACCACTCCACACACACACACCTCCTAACCACCCTCCTACACACACACACACATACACACACACACACACACACATACACCTCCTCACCACTCCTCATACATACACCACCTCCTAACCCCACATACACACACCTCCTCACCACTCCACACCCTCCTTATAGCAGTCATGCCCCCACCCCACCCCATCAGCCTAATAGAAACCCCAGAAACAAATGAGACTTTAATGTAGTGTGTAATTACATAAGCAATGTCACTCATGAGAAAGACCAACGATTAGTTAATGGCTCCATTCTGGGATTTAATATGTGAAATGGGTTGGGCTGAGTATTTCCCCCATACATCACCCTGCAACCTAAAAAGAAAGTGTGTCTGTATGTGCAATACAATATGTGTGTGTGTGTGTGGCTCTAATTATGATGCATTTTTAACTCTGCATTTTTAAACACACACACACACACACACACACACACACACACACACACACACACACACACACACACACCACACCACACACACACAGTGCTGTAATTGCCCTGCAAAGTAATTATTCTCTGTTCACTGACACAGTACATGCAACTTAGAACAGAACTGCATGTTCACATCACACTTCTGTACAGTGTGTTTTTTCTGTAGTCTGGATGTCAATATGCTAACAAGCCTGACAGAAAATAACCCAAACTCTACCTATCTACGCTCTACTATCTACTAAAACTAATCTCACAACAGATACTCCTAACACCTCAGAAAATAACCCAAACTCTACTATCTACTAAAACTAATCTCACAACAGATACTCTTAACACCTCAGAAAATAACCCAAACTCTATGCTACCAAATAAAACTAATCTCACAACAGATACTCTTAACACCTCTGCACATTGATGAGTTGAGGTTTGTACTGCACTAGATGTGATGCAATTATCTTTGCAGTGAATTCTGATCCCACTGGGGAATAGGTTTGAGGACTGACACAATAAAGGTAATAGCACCCTGGTTTGGGGATAGACTATAGACTGTATTGAACTGTGCATATGGAGCAGTCTAGTTCAGTTGGGTGAGCTGATGGTAACTCTTGGACACTAGAAAGAGTGTGTGTATATTATTGGATGGATCCAGGAGGAGTCATCTAGTGAATGATTTCAGAGTTATTCCCATTAGCACTGGCTTCTGATCAAAATGAAATCTCTTCATTTCCCTCGTCCTGTTGGTCACGGCACATGGTACTAATGGTATTAGTGAAGAGGAGAGAGTCTCCTGTGTTACAGCAGAACAGTGGAAGAGAGATGAGTTTTGAATTGATTAGATTCTAATAATGCTGCAAATCTCCCTCCCCCTGTCTGGGCTTGGTTATCTTCCATTTAGGTAATAGCATTAGAGACAGGTCTGTGTGTGCGCGTGCATGCGTGTGTGTGTGTGTGTGTGTGCATGTGTGTGTGTGTGTGTAGGGGTGAGGGTCATGTCAATCAGGCAAATCCTCTCTGGGGTTAATCAGATGAGGTGAGTCAGCATGATGGGACTCAAACGACATGACCACACACACAAATAAACACACACACACACACACACACACACACACACACACGCCACACACACACACACAGACACAAACACAAACACACACACACACACAGACACACACACACGACGCGCACACACATTGTATTTGTAAGTGTGTGTGTGAGAGTGAGTTTCTTTGTGTAAGAAAATGCAAGGTTGTGTGTGTACAGCAGGGGCCTGTGGGCCAAATTTGGCTAGCCATTTATTTATTTTTTTTATTTTTTATTTTTTATTTTGGCTGTGCTTTGATCAAAATTTCATTCTGTCTCAATGTTCTATTGACAAAAAGGGCCCTATTTTGACTCAGCGCAAAGCGTATTCTTATCACAACACAAAGCTTATTCCTGTGCTCAAGGGTGTGGCCATTAACAACCTAAGGTGTGGTCTTGGCGCAATATCTATAAGTCGCTAAAAGCATTTTCTAAAAAATCAAAAAATCTAAAAAGCATTACGCCACTGACCAAGAAAACCCTGGTCTGTAGCGAAAGGCGCATATGAAGTACAGCTGAAAAACGCACTGTCACGAGATGTAAGCAGCAACTCCTCTGCAGGATAATTGTCCTTAGGTTTTTTATTCAGTCAGGCCATGTTTTGGATGGTAACCCATTGTCAATCAATAGTGAAAGTATTTACAGTAATTGTGTAGAACTGTTTTGTTGTTGACACCACGGTGAATTTAGTTTCACTTTTGCCAATTAGTCCAAATAATAGACGAGTGCAGATGTGTGTAGGCTATACTATGCTAGGTTTTAGTAAAGCATGGTTTAGTGGAATACCTGTTTCACACGGTCTCGCGTGCAAGTAGATTCCTTCAAATGCGCCACTGACTATTAAAATACCGATGCGTGGGAACAAGATGGCGTCGTAGAGTGAACATCGCTGAAAGCAAGCTCCAGTGGCATCTATCAATATATACTTAAATTATTCATGTAATGCATGTAAAAAGTATGCATTTTGAACAGGCGGGTACTCTAACATGAGCCTAGACGGTTATTTCTTGCAAACTTCAGACAGTATGAAGAAAACAACGAAAAAAACGTCAAAGCCAGGTTCTCCATCAAACCCTGACGATAGCGGTGAGCTACATGTAACAGAGGCTGGCGCAAATGCAATGGATTCGAGACTTATTCAAGCTTTGGATAAGATAACTGATAACCCTCACTAAAGTTATTATTCACCAAAGTTGCCACGGGTCTTAGAAGCCATTAAAGATCAGGACTTTCACAGCTACAAGCTGTTGCCACGCTGCAGATGAAGCTGAAAAGCCAATTGTTGATGTTGAAGTTGTGGCTACATCATCGAAGCTAAGATAGCCTTTCTTGAGAATCAAGTGCGTGACATGCGGGAACATATTGATGATCTGGACAACCGAGGTCGCAGGTGTAATGTACAGTACGTGTAATGTACGCAGAAGGGCCAGATCCTGTGACATTCTTAGAAAAATGGATTCTGAATATCTTCAGATGACCAATGGCGGACGGCCGATTGAAGCTTGATCGCCATAGATCCCTGGCACCAAGCCCGCCCAAAACCAGCCAAGACCATTGATACTGAGGTTTCTACAACTTTCGATAAACAACGTACATGGAGGCTGCATCGCCGACTTGGCTCACAACCGGAACAAGACCACACACCTAGGGGAACTAAAAGTCTCCTTCTTCAACGACACCGGGCCGGGGCGAGTTCAAGGCGAAAGCATTTGATGATGCCAAGATCCGGATTAAAGACGATGAACGCGGATTATGCGGTCTACCCGCTACTCTGAGGGTGTGACGGGGATGGAAAGCAGAAAAGGGTTGATTCACCAGGGAGACCGGATTGCTGGTACAGTCATTAGAACAAGGACGCAAAGGTACAGAGGACATGGGTCTGACCTCAGATCCCGATAAGTTTCATGTGGTATGTGAACTCCTGTTTGATTGCTATGCAGATGCATATCCTTTTGTCCAGCACATCATAGTCAGCTGTGAGTAGGCTGAAGTGTATGTCTTTTGTTGTTGTTTTAGCTAGTTAGCACCATAGAGTGTTGTGGTTTAATGACAGGTCTACTGTTTAGTATGGAGGATGGGGTGGCAAGCTCTTTTAGCTTGCTTTGAAGAAGCAAGATTTCCCTGCAGGTTAAGTGGCAGGACAACCCCTTTAAGCTCTTTGGCTTCATGTGTTTTTTTTTGTATTATAGTTCTTGTTCACACTACTACTTTTATTTTTTTTTTGTTTTTGGCTCAGTGTGTACATGTATGGTGTCATGTCTTTGGGATTCATGTCAAGATGCTCGATGCATGCATGTGATAAACTAGGTCTATGTACGTGGAATATAATAGGGGTCCATAATCCTGTTAAAAAAGAGAAAAGTGCTATCATTTTTGAAAAAGAACATATTGACATAGCTCTTTTGGTAAGAAACACATTTGGATGACGAGAACATTTGAAATTGCAAAGAGAAGGTTTTAATCAGGTGTTCTTCTCCTCATTCACCTCAAGTAGCAGAGGAGTGGCTATACTAGTGAGAAGAAATTTGCCATTTTCAATACTGGACTGTATTAAGGATACAAGTGGTAGATATGTTATTGTTAAGGATGTTTTGCAAGGTACAGTTATTTCTATTCTGAATGTGTATTACCCTCCTGCACATCCCTTTGATTTCATAACAAAGGTATTCTTAGATTTTTCTGTGATTCAGTCAGATATTGCTATTGTGGGTGGCGATTTTAATTGTATACTAAACCCACTTATTGATAGACTACCCTCTAAAGCAGTGTTTCTCAAACTTTTTCAGACCAAGGACCACTTAATCAATAAAAAAAGCCTCACGGACCACCTAGCTAAAAAAAATAGAATAAATTAGACCTACTTCAATAGTAAATTACACAGTAGGCCTACTCACTAACCACTTTGATTGTATTATTGTGTCAGAGAATTCATATGATTTAAACTGGCATGGCTTACATAGGCAGTGTTGCAGAAATGTTTGGATTTACATACAAGTTGGTTCAATATAACAACTCATCTATATTACATTTTACCACGTCTGCTCGCGGACCACTTGGGCTAGCTTGCGGACCACCAGTGGTCCCCGGACCACACTTTGAGAAACACAGCTCTAAAGCTATGCCTCTATCTCAACAAACCAAAGCACTCAGTAATATATGTAAAGAGTTAGGACTAGCTGATGTTGGAGAACCATTCCCCCCGCAGATAAAGCATACACTTTTGTTCTGCTCCTCATGGCTGTCACAGTAGAATTGATTATGTTTTCTTGTCAGGGCTTTCTCTGCTCCGAGTTTTGGCCTGCTCTATTGGCAGTATTTTCATTTCTGACCATGCCAATGTCATACTGGACCTCACCCTCAAAAGGGTAAATAGTGGAGTTAAATATTGAAGATTGAACACATCTGAATTCAGAGACTTTCTTTCCACTAACACTCAATCCACAGATAACCCTGCCCTATTGTGGGAAACTGCTAAAGCATATGCGAGAGGGCTGATAATTTCTTTCTCAGCCAGTAAAAAAAGGCAAAAAAAAGAAAAGTAAAACATTTTAATGGGTGAGCTTAAAGCTAAAGAAAGCATATGTCCTGTCCCCATCTCCCACTATTCTGAAAGAAATATCTGCAGTCAGAACGACCCTAGATAATCTTTTAACACAAGATGAGGAGCTCAAAATTAGATTTGTTAAGCAGAAATTCTACGAACACGGAGACAAGCCTGGGAGATACCTAGCATACCTTACAAAAAACAGGGCAGAGTCACAGATTATTACAGCCCTTTGTGACACACAGGGCAACCGTATATATGATAACAAGCTTATAAATGACACATTTAAGGTGTTCTATCATAATCTCTATACATCTGAACAGTCAAGTGATGCGTATGTGTTAATGGATAGGTTCTTTGCTCAACTCAGCTTGCCCACTATACCAGCAGAAAATAAACTTGTTCTCAGCTCCCTTATTTCTAGTGAAGAGGTGGCCAACGCGATAAGGAACAGAATGTCAGAATGTTTAATGATGCATTCTCAAATACTGAGTTACCCCGGACTCAAGCAAATGAAAAGCAAATATCTCTGTCCTTCTTAAAAAGGGTAAATGCCCAGAGTCTTGTGCATCCTACAGGCCCATTTCCGTTCTAAAAAGGTGTAGGTTTTTGAACATTCTAAGCTCCGCAACAATTGAAGGTTCTAAAATTCTATGTTGAATTCAATGAACCCAGATATTCTTTAGAATGTTAATTTCCCAACGTTCCTGTCACACCGGTGTGACGGTACTCCTTTAAGGGTTAATGTAGACCGGAAGATATTGGCAAAAATGTTAGCCACACGCCTTGAAGGCGTCTTGCCTAAAATTATTAAAGAGGATCAAACTGGTTTCATAAAGGGACATCATTCTTTTAATAATGTCAGGCGGCTTCTAAATATTATTCAGGTTTTCCAGCAAGCTCAGGTCGATGGTCTAGTGCTTTCTCTGGATGCAGAGAAGGCCTTTGACCGAGTTGAATGGTCATACCTGTTCTACTGTTTGGCTAAATTTAGCTTAGGGGATGATTGTGCCATTGTGGCAAATGGGGTCAGATCAGACAGCTTCCCAGTACATAGAGGAACAAGGCAAGGATGCCCCTTATCTCCCCTCTTATCTGCCATGGTTATTGAACCATTGGCAGAGGCCATTAGAGCAGCCCCCTCTATACAAGGCTTGCAAGTTGATGGGATACATCATAAGATAAGCCTTTATGCTGATGATGTTCTAATTTATGTTTCAAGTCCTGATACATCAGTACCTGCGTTACTTAATGTTATTGTTTTAAATTCAATACCTAAAGCACTGCCCTTTTTCCCCCTTTAAGTGGTCTCCAGTAGGCTTTACTTATTTAGGTATATTTATAACCCCTACATTTAAGCAAATGTATAAATCTAATTTTGTTCCCTTATTTGAGAAAGTGAGACAAGATTTGGAGCGCTGGAATTCTCTGCCCATCTCCTGGCTAGGACGTATAGCCCTTATTAA
>NC_063193.1:28886432-28896432 GCF_017589495.1 Alosa alosa
TATCATGTACCGTATGATCGCTAAACTTTGATTCTTTTTAATGTCACAATTGGTTAACTCTATTTAACTGCGCTTGTTGTTCAGCTGTGTACATGCAATTAGCGTTGTAGAGGGGGCGGGGCCGGACGTGACAGCTTAGTCAATTCCCCGCAATATGGCAAAGCATAGCGTTCGAAAAACTCGGTATTAGTGGTACTAATACTGTACATCTGGCCCAGCGGTACTTTTTCTGTACATCTGGCCCAGAGTCTTTGCGAATGACAGAATTAAGGAGTGGAACGATATGATATACGAATGATATAGAGAGTTATGAATGAATGAGTAAGAGAGTGAGTAAGTGAGTGAAGAGAGGGAGTGAGTGACATACAGCAGAAGCGTGAATCTAAATAATTGATCGAGTGACATATTGTGCGTGTGTGTGTGTGTGTAAAGTAAAGTTTATTCTGCCTGAGGTGTTCAGGCTGGAGCAGATCATCTCCAGGTGTTTCCATGCTGTCACACACACACATTCCCCACCTGTGTGAGAGAGAGCAGTGGAATCGCATCTAACTAATTAAGCTGCAGTTTGTAAATGTAGTCGAAGAAGAAAATTGTAGAAGAAGTTAGAGGAGGGAAGAAAGGGAAGTGCATGGTAAGTGCATGGCAAGTGCATGGTAAGTGCATGGTAAGTGCATGGCAAGCAGTGTTGTAGTCAAGTCACTATGCCTCGAGTCCGAGTCCAGGTTCGAGTCCCCAGTGTTCAAGTCCGAGTCAAGTCCAAGTCATTAAAAAAAAATTCCAAGTCAAGTCCGAGTCGAGTCCACTACTCATCCGAGTCAAGTCCGAGTGAAGTCACTATTGATCCACGTCGAGTCCGAGTCGAGTCTCTATTGATCAAGTCGAGTCCAAGTCCAGCACTAAAGTAGCCTAAGCATAGCCTACATGTTGTTCCATTTTTTCCCATTGCAGATGAAATCCTTAAAAGCAAAACGGACAATCTTCTGTCTCCAAGCAGGGGTGCCATCACTTGTGTGAAAGTAGTATTGCCAAATTTCTTGCCAAACCCAATGTGTTGTATTTATTTTATCGGAGAGAATACCATACCATAGCCATACCATAGCCTATAGGCCTACTCATAATAAATTAGCCATCCACATCCCAATCACACAGGCCATTAAGTCACATTATGCTGTTACTGACTGCTGACAATTGTATAGGCAGTGTTGTAGAAGTTCATACTTCACAAGAGCTAGATGGACGTTGGAGTAGGCCTATTTTGTAAGAGGTACTGTAGTGTGGATTATAAAAGGGCCTCCCCCTGGCATTTTTTTGGGAGGGACATAAACAGAGCAGGGCCCGTCTTGGTAGCTTCTTTCTGACTCCCGTGACGTGAACACTGGCTACCTGCAACTGCATAATGTTATGACTTCACTGACACTATGGAGACATATTTCACGTCAACAATAGAGATGAAAACTAGCTTTCGGTTAACGGAGATTCAGATCATCTGCCTAATTAATTTCTTTGCGCAACAGGCCACATTCTACGTTAATTTCAGCGAGATGAGTGAAATAAATGTTTTTTTTAAGCTGCCATCGCCATAGGCTACTATTTGCTACGATATTCACATGTTAGAAATATAACGTGTTGCTATTTCCTTTTTTTCCGTGCAGTGGATTAGGCTATCAAATCGCTCGTTTGAATAGTAATTCGTGGTTTTAAATATAGTTGTTTCTGACCTACCCACTAGAGGTTCAGTTTGTCAGTTTCACTTGCGCCGACACGTAGGCCTACATTGACACTCTACATGGACACTCTACTAGGCAATTTAATGTTATGCTTCTATATTTTATGACACCAAAATTAAGAAGTATGCTATATCTTGATCGGGAAAACTTTCAGTTTTATTTTTCTTTCATCCGATAATAGCCTGCTGCAAATTAACAGACAGAAGCACGGCAGGGCACGCCCCAAATGAAAACGAATGAATGGAACCTCGCTTCTCGCGTCAGTCAGGAAAAACACTGTTCACCAAGTCACGATGATCAGCTATCCAGCAGCAGTGTGTGATGTTTAGCCAGGGGCTGAGTGTAATCTTAGGTAATGTCATGTCATGTATGAGAACTAATATTGCCTGGCAATACTACATTGAAATAGCGGCGGCCATGTCTCCAGGCATTTTGGTGTTAACGTTAGTTTGCTTTGCATGTGAACATGATGTGACTTGCGATGTAGCCTACTATGACCTACTATGTGTTGTAGAAGTTCATACTTCACAAGAGCTAGATGGACGTTGGAGTAGGCCTATTTTGTAAGAGGTACTGTAGTGTGGATTATAAAAGGGCCTCCCCCTGGCATTTTTTTGGGAGGGACATAAACAGAGCAGGGCCCGTCTTGGCAGCTTCTTTCTGACTCCCGTGGGCGGTGGTAGTGTAGTGGTTAAGGAACTGGGCTAGCGTGCAGTAACCTGAAAGTTGTCGGTTCAATTCCCGGCTACCACCGTTGTGCCCTTGAGCAAGGCACTTAACCCCAAGTTGCTCCGGGGACAATGTAATCCCTTGTAATATAGTTGACATATGTAAGTCGCTTTGGCTAAAAATGCGTCAGCCAAATGTAATGTAATGTAATGTATGACACGAAGCAGTAGCCTAACATTCCCTTGAACTAAAATTAGTATTACAAATAATTTAGATATTAAAACCATATAGCAAATTGACATACTACAATTATAGCCTTATGATATATTACAAAAAAAGTCGAGTCCTCGACGAGTCATCGAGCGAATGCACGAGTCCAAGTTCGAGTCATTCAGTGCTCAAGTCCAAGTCAAGTCACGAGTCTCTAAATGTAGCTATGTAGTCCGAGCTAATGACTCGGACTCAAATTCGAGTCTCCAACTCGAGTACTACAACACTGATGGCAAGTGCATGTTAGGTGTCACACTGGATTCCACACTCACAAATTTTTACCAGTACGTTGACTGCCCTACAAGGAAAAACAGGACAATAGACCTCATGTATGCAAACGTGAGGGATGCATACAGTGCAAACCCCCTCCCCCCACTGGGAAAGTCAGACCACAACCTCATTCATCTCCAGCCAATGTACAAGCCCAAAGTACAGAGGCTACCAGTTCCCTCACGCACCTTCAGGAAGTGGACACCCGAAGTGGATGAGGCTCTGAGAGACTGCTTCGAGTGTACTGACTGGAGTGTGTTACAGAATGGAGAGGACATGGAGGAGGTCACACAGTGCACAACTGACTACCTGAACTTCTGCATGGACATTGTTGTTCCCACCAGAACTGTACGCTGCTTTCCCAACAACAAGCCTTGGATAACCAGCAATGTCAAGTCCCTTCTCAACAGGAAAAAGATGGCGTTCAGAGAGGGGGACATGGCAGAGCTGAGGCGCGTGCAAGGGGAACTCAAATTCAAGCTGAAGGAAGCTAAGGAGGATTACAGAAAGAAGGTGGAACAGAAGCTGCAGGAAAACAAC
This sequence comes from Alosa alosa, assembly GCF_017589495.1. Taxonomy (NCBI): domain Eukaryota; kingdom Metazoa; phylum Chordata; class Actinopteri; order Clupeiformes; family Clupeidae; genus Alosa; species Alosa alosa. The sequence continues at coordinate 28,889,909 of NC_063193.1, forward strand.
TTGAAGGACACATGGGACTGCATGAAGGTTATCACTGGCCTGAAGAAGAACAGCAGCTCTGTGGAGGGGGACCTGGACAGGGCGAACCAGTTGAACCACTTCTACAACAGGTTTGACTGCCCTGCTCCAGCTCCAATGGCAGTGGTCTGTCCACCATCCCCAGCCCCCACCCTCACACCCCCTCAATACCAGCGCAACACTCACCTCCATCATCACAGGCTATCGTACCCCCACCATCACTGGATTTTGCACCCCTCCCCCATATGGCGATCATGAACAATGAGGTGACAACAACCTCAGTCAACAGCCATCAGACACACAGATCCCAGATGCACCCCTCCCCCTCCCCTCCCCTTACACCCCTCACCATTACAAAAGATCAAGTGACAGTCCAACTCAAGAAATTGCGCAGCAATAAAGCAGCTGGGCCTGACAGACTGTGCCCAAGGCTACTCAAGGCCTGTGCTGCTGAACTGGGGGAGCCACTGAAGCACATATTCAATTTGAGCCTACGCCTTGGACAAGTTCCAACACTGTGGAAGACATCATGTCTCACCCCTGTCCCTAAGAAGCCACACCCTAGTGAGCTTAATGACTACAGACCTGTCGCTCTTACATCACATGTGATGAAGACAATGGAGCGATTGGTCTTAGGTATGCTCAGATCCCAGGTACGCCATGCACTAGACCCTCTACAGTTTGCTTACCAGGAGAAAGTGGGCGTGGGCGATGCCATCACTTATCTTCTACACAGGACACATTCCCACCTGGACAAGGGGAAAAGTGCTGTGAGAATCATGTTCTTTGATTTCTCAAGTGCTTTTAACACCATCCAGCCCCTCAGATTGGGAGACAAGCTCTTGCAGATGGGTGTGGACGCCACCTGGTAACCTGGATTACAGATTACCTGACCCGAGTGACCACAGTTAGTCAGACTGAAGAACTGTCTCTCTGACACTGTGATCTGCAGCACCGGAGCGCCACAGGGAACTGTGCTCTCTCCAGTCCTGTTCACCCTGTACACATCTGACTTCTGCTACAACACTGATGTCATGCCACATGCAGAAGTTTTCTGATGATACTGCAATTGTGGGGTGTATCAGGAACGGGCAGGAGGAGTACAGGAGCCTGGTGGAGGACTGTGCAAATGGTGCAAATGGTGAGGCAATGGTGCAAACTCAATCATCTTCAACTCAACACTTCAAAGACCAAGGAGATGGTGGTGGATTTCCGCAGGTCTAAGCCCACTCTGCTACCAGTCCACATTGACATTGAAGGGCAGAGCAGGCTGTACTTCCTGAGGAGGCTGCGGTCCTTCAATGTGTGCAGTAAGCTCCTCAGGATGTTCTACCAGTCTGTTGTTGCCAGCGTCCTCTTCTATGCAGTAGTGTGCTGGGGAGGAAGCACAAGGAAGAAGGATGTGGGGCGAATTGACAGGCTGGTAAGGAAAGCTGGCTCTGTAGTTGGAGCTGAAATGGAGTGCATCACTTCACTATCTGACAAAAGGACCCTGAACAAACTGATCAACATCTTGGACAATGAGTGTCACCCACTCCACAGCACTATTGTTAAGCAGAAGAGCCTGATCAGCTGGAGACTTCGCTCACTGCCTTGCACAACTGACAGACTGAGAAAGTAATTTTGTCCCCAGGGCCATTGAACTGTTCAATGCCTCACTTAAGGGAAGAGGAGAGATAGACTTCTCTGCATAGTCTGTCTGCCTCTTCACCCCTCCATGTTTGGTACTGTCTGTCCACTAGCCACTTGTACCACTGTCTTTATGCCTCACTGTTTTGCGTGCTATATTAGCACATTAGCACATATGCATAACCCCCTCCATGCCACAGCCGAACTGTGGCCACACTTATATACATTTTCTTAAATAGTTAAATATATAGATATATAGACTTTACTTTACTTTATTTCTGCATTGTTGCACTGTTGACTTACTCATTTGCACTATCACCATGACCACTATCACCATTGCACTACCACCATGACACTCATTCACACAGAGCACCTTAGAGCACCTTACCATACCTTACTATGCACAGAGAATCACAGGCTCAGTCCCTGCCTCAGTCATTGCAAGCGGCTCTGATTTATTAATCACCACTATGTGGATACTGTTTTTAGAATTGATTTAGATTAAGTGTTAGTATAATTTGTATTTTTGTAATTTTTATTTTAGTATATTTTTATATATTGTATTAAGTGTTAGTATAATTTGTATTTTAGTATATTTAGCATATTCTTTATCTTCTACTGTCCTTACTGCTTAGTTGTGTTTTTATATGATATACTTTAATTACTCTTTCTGCTGTTAAAGAATGTGTTTGTGTTGTATGTATGCTGCTGCTGAGACCTTGAATTTCCCCTGGGGATCAATAAAGTATCTATATATCTATCTACCTATCTGTCATTGATGTACTGTGGCAGTAGTAGGGGTGTGGTGTAAGTCAGTGATGTGCTGTGTGTGTTGTGTGTCAGTGGTGTGCTGTGTGTGGTGTGTGTCAGTGATGTGCTGGGTGTGGTGTGTGTCAGTGATGTGCTGTGGTGTGTGTCAGTGTTGTGCTGTGTGTGTGTCAGTGATGTGATATGTGTGGTGTGTGTCAGTGCTGTGCTGTGTGTGGTGTGTCAGTGGTATGCTGGGTGTGGTGTGTGTCTGTGATGTGCTGTGCTGTGTGTGGTGTGTGTCAGTGCTGTGCTGTGTGTGGTGTGTCAGTGGTATGCTGGGTGTGGTGTGTGTCTGTGATGTGCTGTGCTGTGTGTGGTGTGTGTCTGTGATGTGGTGTGTGTGGTGTGTGTCAGTGCTGTGTGTGGTGTGTGTCAGTGATGTGCTGTGGTGTGTGTCAGTGTTGTGCTGTGTGTGTGTCAGTGATGTGATATGTGTGGTGTGTGTCAGTGCTGTGCTGTGTGTGGTGTGTCAGTGGTGTGCTGGGTGTGGTGTGTGTCTGTGATGTGCTGTGCTGTGTGTGGTGTGTGTCTGTGTGTGGTGTGTGTCAGTGCTGTGCTGTGTGTGGTGTGTGTCAGTGCTGTGCGTTGTGGCAGCAATGGTGCCTTATTCTGTCCTCTGTGCATAAGTGGAAGGGTTCAGTGGCAGCCTGCAGTTTTATTAGAGAAACCCTGGAGCTGCTTCAGGGAACCACAGACTATAAACAACTAGCCCTGCTGAGAGAGAGGGAGGGAGGGAGGGAGGGATAAACAGAGAAACAGGGAGAGATTGAGCAATAGGAGAGAGAAAGGGATGGAGAAGGAGAGAGAGGGAGGAATGGAGAGAGATAAACAGAGATACAGGGAGAGATTGAACATGAGGAGAAAGATAGAGGGATGGAGGGAGGAATAGGGAGAGACAGGGGCAAAAGATAAAGAGAAAGGAGGGGAGAGAGGGAAAGAGAGAAGTAAAGGAACAGAGAGAGAAAGGGAGAGGAGAAAGACAAGACAGAGAGAGAAACAGAGAGAGAGAGAGAGAGAGAGAGAGAGAGAGAGAGAGAGAGAAGCAGTTTATAAATGTGGCTTGGAAATTATGTGGCTGTAACATTTATGCCAATAAAGCTTTCTGGAATTGAAAAATGTAAAGAGGTGGGAAAGACAGAGAATGTAAGAGGGAGGAAAGAGAGAGAGAAAGAGAGAGAGAGAGAAATAAAGAGAAAGAGAGAGAGAGAGATAATGTGTACATGTACTTGTATTTGTAATGCGTAGACTGTCTCTGTGTGTGTGTGTGTGTGTGTGTGTGTGTGTGTGTGAAAGACAGAGAGAAAGTGAGTGTGTACATGTTACATGTTACTGTTTCCCTTGATGTTGTCAATGTTCTAATTGTTACTGTAAAAAATGGTTCTGCTGTTTTGCTTGTGCTTTGGCAACACTGTACCTACAGCCATGCTAATAAAGCAACTTGAATTGAATTGAATTGAGTGAGAGAAAGAGAGAGAGAGAGGGGAGAGAGAGGAGGAAAAGAGTGGGATTAGAGTAAGGGAGGAATACAAAGAGAGCATGATGGGGGAAGAAGAGAAAGAGAGGGAGGAAAAGAGAGGGAGGGATGAAAGAGAAAGAAGAGCCAATGTGTAGGGCGAGAAAGGAGCGTTAGAGATGGAGATGGAGAGAGAGAGAGGGAGGGAGAGAGAGAGAGAGAGGGGGAGAGAGAGAGAGAGAGAGAGAGAGAGGGGGATCAATCAGGAGAGAACACTCCCATCTAGCTTTGCTCAGCACAAAGCACAAAAAGTCTCAGACCCAGATACTCACACGGAACCCAATCCACACTCCAGATACTCACAAAGGCAGCCGTGGCCTACTGGTTAGCGCTTCGGACTTCAACTCCGGAGGGTTGGAACCAGTAGGAACGGCTGAAGTGCCCTTGAGCAAGGCACCTAACCCTCACTGCTCCCCGAGCGCCGCTGTAGCAGGCAGCTCACTGCGTCGGGATAAGTGTGTGTTTCACTGTGTGTTCACTGTGTGCTGAGTGTGTTTCACTAATTCACGATTGGCATTAATGCAGAGACCAAATTTTCCTCACGGGATCAAAAGAGTATATATACTTATATACTTATACTTATACTATACAAAGAGCCCAACACAAACTCCAGATACTCACAGAGAACCCAACAGACATGGAACCCAGCACACATGGAGCCCAACACACATAGCCCAACACACACTCCAGATACACACACGAAGCCCAACACACACTCCAGTGGCCTTGACAGACCACCAACACAGTTACCTTTCTCAGCTGAACACACACACTCACACTCCACCACAAACACAGTTACCTCTCTCAGCTAAACACATACACACACACACACACACACACGCACACATACACACACACTCCACCACAAACACAGTTACCTTTCTCAGCTGAGCTGCAATAGAACTGCACTCCACCGCAAACACAGTTACCCTTCTTAGATGAGCTGCAGTTGAAGCATGCAGAAAGGCCCCCTCCATCACAAACACAGTTACCTTTGTGGAAAAGCAGCATTGGAGGCATCCAAGGAAAAACAATACAGTTTATGAGCTTCACGAGCTTCCTCAAGCACAAACAAACTCCGCACACAGAGCACAATGACCACACACCCAACAGGCCCTAGGATACACACTGATCTGGCCCCAGCGTCGCAGGTGAGCAGGTGAGGACTGACACAGATCCGGCCTGGCTGAACAGATCCGGCTGCAGCCAGAACAGATCTGCTCGTGACATGTGGTAAGCTGCTTGTGTTATGTCAGTTTTAATTTACAAATAAACATGGCTGTTCATTTGGAGAGAAATGTACCACAAAACCTACAGAACGTCATTCCATGGTCAGTGCCTGGCTGACTCTCATCCATGAGGTGGACCTGCAGCTGCAACAGACCCGGTTCTGACATGGAGTGGATCTGTAGTGGACCAGGGACCAGTGTCTGATATGAGGCTGAATGTTCCGGAACATGTCTGGTGTCTGTCTGAGTAATTGGCTGCCGAGGAGGAAACACGTCTGGTGTGGTGGGGTACAAAGCCTCTGTGTTTTCTGTAACAGAGTGTGTGTGCGTGTGTGTGTGTGTGTGTGATAGATATATAGATAGATAGATAGATACTTTATTGATCCTCAAAGGGAAATTCAAGAATTGAATGTGCGTGTGTGTGTGTGTGTGTGTGTGTGAGAGTTTTTATAATCACACATATTGTTTTATGATTCTGTTATTTTATGTTCTGATATTTTCTAGACATATATTGTATGCTGTGTTTCTTTATAAATGGTCATGCCAATAAAGCTTTTTGAATTGAATTGAGAGAGAGAGAGGAGAGTGTGAGAGAGACAGAGGGAGGGAGAGAAAGTGTGTGAGAGAGAGGAGGGGGGTATGAGGGAGTGAGGAAGACAGGGAAAGGGAGAGAGACTGTGTGTTACCAGTTAGCTAACAGATGAGGGAAATGTTTTGGGTATCAAAGCTTTGCTACAGGCCCATTTCTATAGCAGTTCTGGGGAGTTAATCTGTATCCTCTCACTGATTAGAGCATTTCTCTACGTGTCCCAGAAACACCCCCAGACTAGAAAAGAGGAGAGTGGACACAAGTACCCCCAATGACACAAGTACCCCCAATCCCCAATGACACAAGTACCTCCAACGCTTTGAGAGACTTTGAGACATCAGCATTAGGCATCTTACATGTGCTTTAGAGAAAGCCATATGGCAGACACAACCCTCACCCAAACATAAACACACACACACACACACACACACAGGAGAATGATCCTAGACGGCTCAGATCCACTACTTTGTGCAGTGCTGACTATACCACTAAGTACCTTAAATTCCAGCCCGACAATCTGTCTCCGGAACACAGAGCAACTGAGACTGACTGGTGATTGGTCAATCTGACTGATGGACAGGAGACTCATCAATCATGTCGGGGACAGGCTGGGTATTGATGAACACATCAGAGATAGGAACACCTAGGCAGCCTCCGATCAACCTGATCAATTCCTGCTTCATGAGATCCCCTGACTTTCACCCTCACGACACCACACATTAGGTTTGTGCCATAA
>NC_063193.1:28903932-28931432 GCF_017589495.1 Alosa alosa
TTTTGCAGATCGCCGGCCCTAGACAGAAATACCGAGATTCCTCTCAATCCGTGCGCGAGCTCGACCACCCCACCTCCTCTCGTTCCCTGGTCGCGCCCGTCGTAGTCTACGTCAGAACAGCTACCTGTTACTTTCGCCTCTCATTGGTCAGAAATGATAACGCCATATGTTATTGCTGCACTACATACTTGACGTGGAAGTGTTATTATTCACTGTAAGGACAGAAATACTGCGCGCGCGCCAGCACATGGCTGCATGGCGCGAATAGACATTTTAAAATGGGTGCGAATGATAGAGGAAAAACACATTGTGATATCCGTTCGTTATAGCCATTTTCAGACATACTTCGCATACATACACACACGCACACACACACGTGCAAATTCCCATGTTCTGTCATTGTTTTTGATGTTGGGGCTTGGCCTGACCCCATTCCAGCACAGCGGTAGGTCTCACTCGAAAAAAACAAACACACCACACACACACACTCACTCACGCGTGGGATTAAAGAGACCCTCTAATCTCCACGGCTTGGAATATCCCCTCTCATTCCAATAGACGTTGGAGAGCAGCACACTATTTTAGTGGACACTAGTGACAAGGATCAGACCTCCGATATATCTGCTATATCAGTGCTCAAAGAGGCTTACGAATCCTTGCCCAGCCCAGGTCCTCCTAGCGCATCGCTCCTCTCTGAAGCCCTGTTGCCAACGCCTTCACTAATCTCTGCATCCAACGCATCCAATCACGCGTGGTCCACCGAATACCCAAATGTTTGTGTCTTCCCGGGGTGCGTACAAGTAGAACATCTGCCCTGCTGTGTGCCATGGGTTGTTTGCGTTGCCATTTTATGGGGGTACAGTCCGACTGTAGCTACATGTATGAAAATAACGGATGATTAAAAAAAGGACAATTGTGGCTTTCTATAAAGTAAGCCACAATGGATGTAGGTCACACAGGCAGCGCGATTGAGGTTGGGGGGCTCTTTCTCGCTCATGCGCTCGGGACAGCCCAGGAGGAGCACGAGCACTCTGATTTACCGCCAGAATCTCGTTAATCTGCGTCAGTTACGAGCAGCTGGGCTTTCAGCTGGTAATTGGAGGGAGAAACAGTCTGACTGAACTACATATAAAACAATATGCGTTTGATTTTTTTAATTGATGAGTTGTAGCCTAAGCAGTTTGATGAGCTTGAAGCAGTTTGAATCTATCACATCATACAATGTATTACCATAGTCTTTGCTAAATAAATAATAAAACAAAACAGCAATACCCTGTAGCCTATGCAATTTCCTTTAACAGTTCCTTAACAGATGACAAGAAAGTCGTCCCATAGCATCCCATAACAATCATATTACAAAAAAAAACATTTATGTCCGAGTGGCCCCGGCATTATGATCTTTGAGATAAATAATTAGAACAAATGTCAAGTGTTTCTTTGTTTTCTCCACTCAAAAGACATTTTGATAGAAGCCAAAACAGCCAAGGGGTTATTGTTGTTGATTGGTTCATATTAAGTGTAGGCTAGGCTATCCCAAAAACTATTTGCGTGGTGCCTCTCTCCTTTGCCCTCGTCCGCCAGCTCGCGCTCCGGAAATCGTTTAAATCTCAGCGTCATCGAGGATGTCTCATTTATCTAATTGGAACCAGGTGTGACGAGGAGAAAGAAAAAATGTGGAGGGCCGTGATGATCATCAGTAATTTACGTCTCTTAAAAGTGATGCGTGAGTGAGCAAGACATAATTTCTCATATACGCCTCTCCTTTAGTCCTCCATCCTCTTATCGCCCCGTTGTTTTTCCACCTGCCAGCGTTCGTACTTTGTCGGAATGTGCTAAACACATGGATGCCACAACAAAGGTTAAACCATGCTCACTAATCTTACAGTTTTTTACAATTGTTTACACACGTTTTCAAAACTCTGTGTCTATTTTTCAAAACTCCACACACAAAGCCCACAATTGCTCACACAAAATGCAAAATGCCTCAAATCTCCAGCAAAATAACACACAACATTCAAAATGTCAAAAACACATCTTTAAAGCAAACATTCGCCTCACATTACAAACACTTTTGTCATAATATGACATTTTGGATACATCATGTACACACTGTTGCTCAAAACCTAACGCTCTTCTGTCTTTCATAGGCTTTATGTATTTCCATACAATAATGAAAGTTACGGTATCTACAGAGAGAAGATGAACTACACAGTAAACATGCAAGCAATATTGAAACCAAAAAATAGTGATTTTTCCCAAATAATTTGCTGTTGTGAATACAGTATTTTAAAGCCAACAAGAACAAAGCAAAGCAAAATAGACCACCAGATGAGGCAATGGCCACCAGATGTACATGGAGTTCTGAAAAGGCTGATTTTGCCTATGGAAATGACTGACTACTATCAAATTACTTTGCTTTTTCCAAAGAAAAGTGTGTGTGTGTGTGTGTGTGTTTGTCTGTATGTGTGTGTGTGTGTGTGTGTGTGTGTGTGTGGGGGTTGTGTATGTATTCATAGGTCTATAGAAAAATGACACAAAAACACAAAAAAGACACAAAAATATAGTAAAGACGCAATATAGTAAAAGACCAGTTTCACTGTACATAAAGTCGACTTTTTGTAGAACATTCCTTTCAAAGTATCTGCATTGGTTCTGAAATCCTCTAGGGCCAGACTGAAAGGGTCCATACCTACATATAGAGTATCTATTTATAGGCCTACACTAAGGCAATAACTGGATGGTGTTCCGTAAAGTAATGAGTGTTTACACATGTGAAGAGAGAGAGTGAAGCACTAGTGATTTAGTGTGGCATTTTGATGGGTTGTGTTTGAAAAATGAAATCAAGTTACTTCCTGTTCGATTTTTATGTGTTAAGTAGAACATTTTGTGTGGTGTTTTGCAAAATGTGTTTTAGTCAATTGAAAACTGAGTTAAACACTGAGAATTAGTGTATGGTTTTGCAGATTTGGTGTGGGGTTATGATGTTTGGAAAACATGTTTAGAAAATTGTGTGACAAGCAAAGATTTAGTGCGGTTGAAAAAAAATCACCAGGTGTCTGTAAATCACCAGGTGTCAAAAACGGCAAGTTCCCAAGTTCACATTAAAACAGTTGGACATGAAAGTCCAAATGAACTATAACTTGAATAAAGTGACGACGAGCCCCCAACTAGGCAACTCCATTAGCAAAATCTCCCCCCAGTTTCCCACCTCTTATTTCCACATGAGGTGACGTTAACGATGATGTTTTCACTGGGGAAAATGTTTTCCCCATGCCTAGGAACGCACCAAAAGTTCAGGAAGATTAGCAAAAGAGGATACACACTGCACTCTAGTGGGCATCCAGTGTAGCGCAATGTTGAAGTGCAGGGTGTAAATGCGGCAAAAAAAGTCCGCCCACAAGTTTTCCTGTTCTCCCCTGGGCACCGATCATTCCCAGGTAGCTACAAACCAGCCTCGATCTGATTTGGTTCTCATTCCAGAGCCAACGACAACTCCCCCTGATGCAGATCCATTTTAAGGTGTAGCAACGCAATTACATCTCACCTCTTAACTCGCACATTATTTATGTGTCGATCATCCTGACATCCTCTAATTTGCCTGTGTACTGCAGCATTTATAATTAAATGTCAACAACACACTGTCTTTAGCTTAGAAATGCAATTTGTGCAAACATGTTGCAAAACATTTTGAAGCCACAGTGTAGTCACGGCCAATCATTTATAAATGGCAGTTCGTCAGTAATGGGACTTTTTTTCATGAACCATTATAAACATTATGTTAACTTTGAAAAATATACTCTCTCTCCACCCCCTCAAAGACACACACACACACATTCAATCTCTCTCTCTCTCACTCACTCTCTCTATCACACACCCAGTCTCTCTCTCTCTCTCTCTCTCTCTCTCTCTCTCTCTCTCTCTCTCTCTCACACACACACACACACACTGACACACAGACCCATACATATTCTCTCCATCTCTGTCTTCCTATCCTCCTACCTCCTCCTCATCTCTTTATTTCCTCGGGTTTCACAGCTGGCTGAGGGAGATTCTGTCACCTGCTCACATGGCAACCGTGCATGCAGATCCTTCTATATGCCACCGCTTGGGCAGATCTTTACACTCACATAATATACACATACATACATACATACATACATACATACATACATACATACATACATACATACCTCTGGTAGTAGTACTAATTGTTATAGTATTTTTTAAACTAAGGTCTCCCCTGCATAGTATAGCAACTATTGTCACATCTGCATGAATATGTTACCTCATTTTGTGAGTTGCTTTGGAAAACAAGTGTCTGCTAAAGTAATACATGTGCATCTAAAGACACATACAATCATGAATAATGTCACTATACATCCTCCTATCCTGCCTTTCTCTCCAAGGGATTACCTGTGTTCAATAGCCCTATATTACTAGCAGACCATACCCATCTCATCAGCAATCATTTCCACACGGTTCTACTGTATGGCTGTGTCCAGAAGCTTGTGTTTAGGGTAATCATCTCTGTTGTGCTTGCCCAGCCTTATGTAACACCTCCATTGCCTTAGTCATTGTTCTGACCTGTAGTCTCTCTCTAGACTCCTCTCCTTTCATTTCCAGCATAGAAGTGGTCTCCCTCGCTCTTACGCAACACCCACTTTTTCTGAAATGAGGACGACTCTGCTGTTTGACTACACTGCTCTTCCCTGAGAACTTAGGGGTCTTATGTAAGCCCTCAGCTAGTCTGTGTGTCATGACCACAGCATCCTCTAGAGGGTGCTGTGTCCCCTGCCAAACAAACGTGGCTTCTGCCTGCTTGTGCTGCTGTTCCCTTGCTGCCTGGCACTGCTGCTGACTTGAGCAGTCGGTGATATTGTCTCTGTGCTGTTTGCTCAATTATCATCTCAAACATGGCCAGTGCCTCATAGAAATGAAAAGGCAGGTGAATCTGGCTGCGGGTGCCCTCACTTGTCGACACTGGTCCAATCAGTCTTTAGGATTCTTGCTAGGATCAGTACAGGGGCGTTTCTGCGAAGCCGAAATTTTAGGCAAACACAATTGGAGTGAAGGGCATGAGGTCTTTTCCCCTGAAAAAAGACGCATATTTAAAGATGCCGCATGGGAGAATTATTTTAAAACAGAAAAGATCCAGATATTAAAACTCTGGGTGGGCATGTGCCCATCTAACTTCAGTAGGGCATAACGCCACTGGCTAGGATCACTGGGTGGAGGCTTCCAGTGTAAAGAAATTGATGAAGCAGTTTCTTGCCAATGGCTACTCCATTTCCAGATGCATACCAGTCATGCTGCAGTACACTCAGAAGAGCTGAAACCAACCACTGCACACCTGAATGAGTTTAGGGATTGGTTGACACTCTCATGATGTCACAATACATGTTTAAATTTGGTGAGAAGACCTGTTATCTATTTATGGCACATGAGAAATGGAGAGCTGACACAAACAGGGAATGTGTGTGTGTGTGTGTTCTGCTCACAGAACTATCTCCTACTCACACACATAGCAGCACGTCTGCCCATTCTGTGCACACAAAGATGATCTTTTACTCTGGTTACATCAACAGCCTCATATCCTACAGTAAAAGCTGAAGCATTTAGTCTACAAATGCAATATTGATGAATATGTTATATAGTCTGTACATCAGATTCACTGATTTTTATTCATTAGACTAAAGCATTAATAGTAAAGGCTGAATGTGGAATCTGATGGAATCCCATGGGAGACAAGAACTGCACTGAGTCTCTTGACATCACTTTTGGACAAACGCATTGCTCTTGGTCTGGTCTGAAGACTTCACATTTGTGTGACATTTATATGAGATAATGAAGCTAGCTAGCAAGGCTTGTGCAGTGAGCTGCATTTGAAAGCAGTGGTGATGACGAGGGACTTGTCACTTGCTGGGTCCAGCGACCAAGCCAGATGTGACACGTCCCTCTGTGCCGCTGTTGCCGTGGCCACTGAGTGACACATCAAAGGAGGACTTCACCAGTGGGCCTGCAACCACCACGGCTAGCTGCCAGGAAATGACATCATTTAGAACACGAGTGATCTGCAGTGGCTGAGTTCCAGAGCTCACACTTCCCTCTGCTAATAACCGCTACCGTCTCCATGACAACCATTGACACCAAGCAGGCTGACTAACACTGTGACCTGCAGATAATCGGTGTCAGTGTTATACTGAGTGGGACCAGGGGCAGACTGGTGACAAAAAGAGGAAATTTGCTGTCAAGTAGCCTGTCTACACAATGTGTTTATGGAACAAATCATTCATGTCAATAAGATTTAAGATATAACCTGTAACGACCCTGGCGGGACTGCCTTGGCTCCGCCCACGTGAGTGCCTGTGCACTTTCTCCCTCTCAGTTTGTGGCAGGTCACTGGTGCCCAAGTGTGTGCAGGTGTGTGCAGGTGTGTGCAGGTGTGTGCAGGTGTGCGTGATGGCCCTTCATGGCCCATGGGGATAAGAAGCCTGCTCTCCCAGTGCTGAGGGTTCTTTCCTCCTCTCCAGACATTTGCCGTTGGTTTTCCATTTCACTGTACAATCTTAACATTCTTTATCAGATTATAATTATATTATTATAATATATTTATAATTTGTGATATGCACATGCATATATATGTATATACCACAGGAAATTATGGGATGTTGTGGTGGGATGTAACTTGGTGTGGTGTAGCGTGGTGTTGGGTAGTGTGGTGTGTTGTGGTATGGTATGGTGTGGTGTGGTGTGGTTTAGTGTGGTGAAACGTGAAGTGGTCTGGGGTGGTGTAGAGTGGTGTGGTGTAGCGTGATGTGGTGTGGGGTGGTGTAGAGTGGTGTGGTGTAGCATGGTGTGGTGTGATATGTTGTACCGGGTGTGGTGTGGTGTTGGATGGTGTGGTGTGATGTGGCATGGTGTAGTGGGGTGTGGCGTGGTGGGGGTGTGGAGCGGGTTGGGGTGGTATGGTGTGGTGTGGTATGGACAGTGTAGTGTGTGTGGTGTGGTATGGCGTGGTGTGGTGTGGTGTTGTGTGGTGTAGCGTGGTGTGGTGTTGCATGGTGTGGTGTAGCATGGTGTGGTGTGGTGTTGTGTGGTGGGTGTGGGGTGGTGTGGTGTAGTGTGGTGTGGGGTGGTGAGGTGTGGTGTGGTGTGGTGGTGTGGTGTGGTATGGTGTGGTGTTGCGTGGTGTGGGGTGGTGAGGTGTAGTGTGGTGTGGTGTAGTGTGGGGTGGTGTGGTGTGGTATGGTGTGGTGTTGCGTGGTGTGGTGTGGTGTTGCGTGGTGTGGTGTGGTGTTGCGTGGTGTGGAATGGCGTGGTGTGGTGTAGCGTGGTGTGGGGTGGTGTGGTGACTGACAGAGAGGCTGGGAGGCGATCTGATCGAGTTTTTTGCTGGGACTGCGGAGGAAATCTCCTCCATCCTCCTCCTCCCTTCCCCCATCCGCTCCCAGCCACAGACACAGCCACACACACACAATGCCCAGTTGCTTGGTAACATCACTCGAATGCGGCTGTTATGAGCTCCCCAGCTCTGCCTCCGACAGTGTGGTCCTCTCCTCTCTCCAATGTTTATGTTACACAACCACTTACACCAGCGACAAAGCGCTCGCTTATTAGTGCTATTAGGAGCAGGAGCTCTTCAACCAGCCGCATGGACGTAAATGTCATCAAGCCATCTCTTTACGGGCCACCCCCAGAGAAAGAGAGAAAGAAAGAATGACTGAGTGAGTGGGAGAGAGGTACATTGAGAGAGAGAGAGAGAGAGAGAGAGAGAGAGAGAGAGAAACAAAAAGAAAGACAGAAAGATAAATGAAGAGAATGGGAAAGAGAGAGGAAGAGGAAATAAAATAAAAAGAGGTGGAGAGAGTTATGAGTGTTTCAGGAAGTGTGTGAGAGATAGAACACAGTAAAGCTAGGGAGAGAAGAAAGCTTTTATTTATTTAAATGATTTATTATTTTGAATTATTTTCCTGGTTCCTTCTAGAATTCTACGCAATCTTTAGTTTCATTGTTCTTTATTCGGTTACTAAGTGATGCAATAATAGGCTAATAAATCTTTTTCCGGGTCCAACGGCTTTCAAAGCCGCTCGGTTTTCTCCATAGACAGTAAAATAAATTATATTTTTTCCCACTATTCAGAGTAGCCTTTAAGAAAATTGTCATCCTACTACTCACTTGTAGAACTGACTACTGACTACTGACTGTACTCAACCTAAATCATATTTTTTGCGGAAGCCTGCATGGAACCCTTGATTGTATCATCTGGCTGCACAGCTACAGTAATTGCTCGATTAAAGTTAACCGATTTTGTTTTACCCTCAATAAAACGGAGGTGATGGTGACAAGGTTTATGAGTTGCAAATACTGGCTGGCTGCACTAGTAAACGTTTTTGGACCAAAAGGCTTTTGGGCCCATGACGTCGGACTTAACAACCGAATACAGTCTATGAGGGTAATTGTCGCATCATAATGTGGAACTCTCTCGCGGACATTCTAATCACATATTTGTGAGCGCACTCCTCAACACGGTGCTGAAATATCACTGAAAATATGCCAGAGTTAGCTAAAGGGTTCCTGGCCCCCCAACCCCCACCCCCTTATAATAAAAGCAAAAACCATGAAATCCTATCCCTGAGGGTAGATAGGGCTTTCCAGTATCCTGGAAGAGGGTGTCAGTTGGGATGAGATTCAGGGGGTCAGTGCTTTTGCTCAAACTTTGCAGCTTTGTGGTTCTTTGAGATAAGCCACCCCACAACACTGTAGCTTTTACTGCAAGATAAGCTGTGCATCTTTCACTTACAGCAATGGAGAGTAGCACGCTATTAATGTTTTTCAACGGGAAGCAAAGTAAAGGATGATAGAGTCAGGAAGGAAGTCATTTAGGGTCCGAAGTTAAAGGAGAATTCTGACGATCTTTGTTTCTCGAGGTCACAGAGCACTGTCGGTACGGGGAAAAAAGCTAGAGCTGCCAGGCAGCTACAGTGCTACACTCTGGGGGCATGTTCATGAGCCCTCATGTTCATGCCCCCAGAGTGTAGCACTGTGTCTCATGGATGAACTAAAGCTATAGTGGCATTTGGGAACACTAAGCTGACCTACCAATGTTGTGCTCAGGACCTTGCTCATGGTATGAACTCTGGTTACATCAACATTCACAAGCGCCTCATGTTAGGCTATTTTATTTCTTTGTTCCAACTTCCAAGTGGCCTAGCCTACGTTAGTCATAAATTAATTCTGTTAAAAAATGTATAAATGACTCATTCTTGACAAAAGGCAAAAGAGCTGCATGCGTGCGACATTTGAATAATGTTGTAAACGGGTTTGGGCTTTTAAAAAGCTGTCAGTCTCGGGATTTCTGTTGGGCTTGGGCCTTGTCAGACCTAACTTTTAAGGCCCGATTACAGCTCTAGTGTAGTGGCTAAGGAGCTGGGTTAGCGTGCAGCAGGCTTGTGCAAAATTCCAGAATTGAATTGAAACTGGCTCTTAAATTCCAATTCAATTCTTGAATTTCACTTGCATTTCAATTGAGGTAGCAAACAGGAAGCAGAATTGCAATTCGAATTGTGCACAACCCTGGCGCACAACCCTGGCCCTGCAGTAACCTGAAAACTTGTGGGTTCAAGTCCCGGCTTCCGCCGTTGTGCTCTTAAGCAAGGCACTTAAAGGAGAAATCTGGCGAATTTTCACATAGATTTCTGTTTCTCGAGGTCCCTAAGTACTGTCTGTACGAAAATAATTGTTTTTACCTAGCTCGAGCTATGGTGCTACACTCCATGTTCATGCACCCAGAGTATAGCGCTGTAGCTTCCTGGCAGCTTTAGCTGTTGGCTGCAGCAACTCGAGCTAGGTGAAAGCGATTGTTTTCTTCTTTTTTCGTACCGACAGTACAGAGTTTTGGGGCATTCGTGGCCTACTGGTTAGCGCTTCGGACTTGTAACCGAGGGTTGCCGGTTCGAACCCCGACCAGTAGGAATGGCTGAAGTGTCCTTGAGCAAGGCACCTAACCCCTCACTGCTCCCCGAGCGCCGCTGTAGCAGGCAGCTCACTGTGTCGGTGTTAGTGTGTGCTTCACCCCACTGTGTGCTCAGTGTGTATCACTAATTGACGGATTGGGATAAATGCAGAGACCAAATATCCCTCACGGGATCAAAAGAGTATATATACTTAAACTTATATACTTATAAATCTATGTGAAAAATCGCTGGAATTCTCCTTTTACCCCGAGTTGCTTTGGGGACAGTGGGCCTTGTAATATAACTGGAATATGTATGTCTGGTACCTCTCCTGTCCAATCACGCCTCATCCCTCTCAGTTTTGCCAAAACATAATGTCATTCAGTCTGACTGTGACAGCCGCCAGTGCCCACCAGCGACCTGCCTTCTGATCAGCTCTCTCATGAATGCTAACGCTAATTAGCCATGCCGGTGCAAAAACAATTAGCCTTAGATGACAGCTAGCGTTAGCACGCCCAAACTCAGCGATCGGATGTCTCTGACACTGAGGCCTTATGGGTCATTAAACTTGAGTCAAACATAAAGTTCATCAAGAGCCATTGCCTGTTCACAGCTGTTTGACCGTTTGACCATACTTCTGTGACACTCGCTGTCAGAAAGGAAGATAATGTTTCACACTGTCTTGGAAGCTGCAAAGTATGTCACACATGTCATTTTCAAGAATATCTATTTGTGTGTGTATGTGTGAGTGTGTGCGTGTGTCTGCTCCAGGTGTGGGCTGACATCAAACAACACTCAGATTAACCTACAGGAAGAACCGCTGGGGCTATTAAGTCACTGATTGGTGATGAGGTCATCAGTGCGCTGTTGGAAGCCACTCAGCTGAGACACATTTCCTGGAGGAGTCAAAGAGCAATGAGCAAGCTAACCAAGAGAGGAAGGCTTTCAAATAGTAATCTGTGTGTGTGTGGGTCTCTCTCTCTCTCCCTCTCTCTCTCTATCTTGCTTACTCATTAAATACCCTCATTAAATTAAAATTTAAAAGAGCTTTATTGGAATGGCCATTTATGTACAGTTTTGCCAAAATATAATGTCTTTAAAACCAAACTAAGAGTCTCTCCGTCCTTTCTCCCTCACTCTTTCTGTCTGTCATTTAGAAAAGGTCGTTAGGAAACAGTGCTTTCAGGAGATGAGGCTCTCTCTCTCTCTGTATGTGTGTGTGTGTGTGTGTGTGTGTGTGTGTTCAGAGAGAAACCGGTGTGAGAGAGAGAGCAGTAGAGAGGAGAGGAGAGTTTAGCCAGTGACTCAGAATGCCTATTACTGTGATTAGCTAGAGCTACGACAGAGCAGGCAGCGAATGTGTGTGTGTGTGTGTGTGTGTGAGAGAGAAAAAAGAGAGAGAGAGAGAGAGAGGAGGGAAGGGTATAAGAAAGAGTGAGAGAGAGAAAGAGAAAGAAAAAGACAGCAAAGGGGAGGTTGAGAGAGATAAATAGAAAAGGAGGGTGAGAGAGAGGGGAGAGGGGAGAGAGAGAGTGGGAGACTGAGAGATTGAGAGGGAGGGAGAGAGGGAGAGAGAGTGGGAGACAGAGATTGAGAGGGAGGGAGAGAGGGAGAGAGAGAGAGTGGGAGACTGAGAGATTGAGAGGGAGGGAGAGAGGGAGAGAGAGAGAGTGGGAGCGAAAGGGAGGGAGGGAGGGAGAGAGAGAGCTCAGCTGTGGTGTTTCTGAGTGTATTCCTGACTGTTCTACAGTAGAATGCAGCCTCCCTCCTCTCCCTGCATTTTCTCATCTTCTCCTACTCCTCCTCCTTCTCTCTGTCCATCCCCCTTTCCCTCTCGCGCTCTCACACTTCTCTTTTCCTCCTTCACCACTTCACCCTCTTCCCTCGCTCCCTGGGGTCTGAGAATGACTCCTCCGACCACCAGGACCCCCAGGACCCCCAGGACCCAGCATGCCCTCCCGTGGCTGCCCAGGGACAGCCCTCGTTCTGGGGCTTCTCTCTGCAGGAGCCTGCACTTCTAGGCTGGCTCTCCGGTGCACATAGTTGTCAGGTAAGAGGGAGCGAGGCTGGCTCGTTGGTTGGTGTGCGAGCTGTGTGTGTGTGTGTGGGGTGTTTTACTGTGATGCTAGAGTAAAGTCACACAGACTCCACAGTTGTACTGTATACTACACACCTGAGAAGATACTGTACTCTGTGTGAGTGTGTGTGTGTGCGTACACACGTGTGTGTGTGTGAGTTTTTACAGAACTTCCTGTTTTTTCCTTGTGTATGTACACAATTTACAAATGCAGTAGGGATGTGTGTACTGTGTGTGTGTGTGTGTGTGTGTGTGTGTGTGTGTGTGTCAGAGTTTATGTATGACTATGAATGTAACAGCAATCAAGTGCCATGACAAAGCCGGATTGTTTTGTAGCTTTTAGTGTGAGCGCGTGTGTCCATGGGAACTCGTTGACCTGCTTGTTTCGCGGTGTGTGTTGGCATGGCGCAAGTGTGTGCAGGTGGCCGTGTTGGAACCGTGGCTGGCACTGGTTGGTGAGTGTGTGCCAGCGCAGGTGGCATGCCAGTGAGTGGCAGAACCCAGGCAGGGAGTCACGACACAACGGCGTTCAAAGCTGACTCGGCCTCCCGCACGCTGCTTTGTTTACGCGCCGCAACTCTCACAGGACTTGTTCCCTTTTGTGTCTTCCTTGTCACTCTCTCTCTCTCTCCTTTCTGCCTCTTCATCTCTCTACCTTCTAGTCTCTTCATTTCTTTCTTTCTTAGACAGTCACTCTTTCTCTCACCCACTTTTTCAGTCTACTTACCTCTCTCCCTTTGTCATCTGCCTTAGTGTTTGATCTCTCACACACTTACATTTTCTATTCTTTGTCTCTGTCCTCCTCTATCCCTCTCTTCCTTCTCTCTCTCTCTCTCTCTCTCTCTTACTCTCTCCCTCCCTCTCTCCCACATACAGACATTCTCTCCAATGCGCACAGTGACTGAGGGAGGACCTTTTTAAGAGCCAGTTTTGCTTCTGTGCATTTTTCGCCCCTGTGCTGTCAGAAGGGGATTGTGAGCTGTTGGATACTTGCTGAATGGACCATTGGCGATATATAGAAACTGTGTGGCTTAACTTGTGTACACTCAGATTTGTGCAGTGGGGATTTGTGCAGTTCTCTTTATGTGTATATACTGGATTGTAATTCAGATCCGCGGGGGAATCTGTTGGATCAGCACGTTAATGTCCATCAAGTCAGAACCGGATCGGCACCAGATTAGTTCAGGACTCAGAGGACAGGACTTCTTCTCCTCTCCTTTCCTCTCCTCTCCTCTCCTCTCCTCTCCTCCCCTCCTCTCTTCTTCTCTCTCCTCTCCTCCTGTCCTCTCCTCTCCTCCCCTCTCCCTCTCTCTTCTCTCTCCTCTCCTCCTGTCCTCTCCTCCCCTCTCTCCTCTCCTCCTCTCTCCTCCTCCCCTCTCTCCTCCTCTCCTCTTCTCTCTCCTCTCCTGTCCTCTCCTCCCCTCTCTCCTCTCCTCTCTCCTCTTCTTGCCTCTTGTGTGTTCCTGACTCTCAGGCAAGATCAGGAGCTGAGGGCGCTTAGAGATGTGGGTGTCGCTGCTGGGAAAAAGCCCACGGTTCAGACTTATTTCTATGGAAACAGAATGTGTCCCTATCTTTCAGCGCTCTCACACACACACACATACACACATACCCACACACACACTTTATACTTATTATTGCCAGAGACTGAGCATATCTGAATATGCGATGTGTGCTGAGGCATTATAATGACATATTTTTGTGCAGGCTAGAAAAAAGAAGCAATCTAATTCCAAATGGTGTGTTTGTAATTGCTAATGCTTGGTTGAAATAATGGGAAACAAGTAGATGGGACAATCCAAATACGAATATAATGGTTTACCTTTCCTCAGCAGAAAAAAAAAACATTCAGATCAACAAAAAAATTCAGATCAACAGCATTCACCACAGAACCACAGAAAAACCGAGCTTACAGTATGTTAGCCGTATTAAAGGTCACCATGCTAATGTGTTACCTGTGGGTGGAAAACCAAGCTTACAGTATGTTAGCCTACTGTATTAAAGGTCACCGTGCTAATGTGTTACAGATGGGTGGCCTTATTACAGTGTAGTAATTGTATTTAATTATCATGTACATGACCTTGTTACAATGTAATATATGAACGCTACACAACTCTCATGTTCACACTACTATATGTTCATAAACCTCTATTCTTACCCGTAACCCCGTAGTTAAGTCGTAAGTAAGTGATAATGTATAGAACGCCGGTCATTATTGGGAAAATAAGTCTCAACAGGACGAATCGGACCCCGAAGCGCCATGTCTCTTTACTCCACGATATGTCTCTTTACATTTATTTGTTACAGTTTCGTTGTGGCTTTTGCTGAGAAACAAATAGTTCGGAACACACGCTGAACTTGAATCAAATGTTCTTTAGAACACAGCTGATCAACCGTCTGCCTCCACTTTTGAATGAAAATCAATTGACAATTGCCATTGACAGCGGTCATTATTTAGAGGTTCTTAAGACGAAAATAATGACCGGTAGAACTTCCATGAATCCCATTCAAGTCAATGGAGTGTTCTACTTGCATTGTGAAGAGCCGTATAATAAGTAGATAATAACTATACACATTTGGTATGCAGTTGGGCGCCCACTATAATATGTGAGTGTGGGGACCTGTGGGCACACACGACAATCTCTGCTGTTCGAAAAATGTCTTTAAAATAGCCCTGCAGGGTCTGAACATTTAAGCCTTTTTGGGAGTAAATTTGAGTGAATTTGAGTATGCATGGAGAGGGTCTGAGAGGCCACTTACGTAAGGGGAGCCAGACTGGCAGGTATGATAGGCTGGGGAGAACGCTAGCAGACAATAAACTAGCAGCGAGGGCGCGTGAACACTACGGGGGTGTGAGGAGGCATGGGGGCGGGGGTTATAAAACAAAGGGAGGATTTTAAATAATTGAGGAAGAGATATAATGACAGGGAAATATTTCTAAAAGTGAGAGTGTTGGTGCAGCTTTTTGAGAGATGAGCCGTTTCAGGCTGTTTTAGGGGTGAACTCTGGTAATCTCTCTCTCTCTCGCTCTTCTCCTCTGGTGCTGAAAGGCTATGACTCCTTTGAGAGGGTGAGGATCAGAAGGATGGTGTAATATTATCTCCCTTTTCCTCTTTCTTTCTCTCCCCCTCTCTGCTCCCTGATCTGCCTCCCTGGGAGAGAGATGTCATGTGAAATGTGTGTGTGTGTGTGTGTGTGTGGGTGGGTGATGGTCAGTGTTTGGAATAACGGCGTTTAAAAGAACGGCGTTAGGTAACGACGTTATTTTTTCACTAACGGGGTAATCTAACTAATTACTTTTCCCGTCGTTACAACGCCGTTAACGTTACTGGACGTTAAATGCGGTGCGTTACTATGCATTGATTGAATAAACTGTGTAATCCGAACGCACCCTGGCCCACAGCTAGTGAGGAGGTGGGTTAATAACGACTTAAGCGATTATGATTGGCTAAGGCAGAGTCATGTTTCATGATAGCCAATCAGAGCCAGTGTTTTTACACACTTGCCAGCACACGTGCCACACACACACACACACGCAACAGAGATTCGACGAAACAGCAGAGGTCAGGAGCAATCCGAAAAGTTGCCATTTTAAAGGTGGAGATATAAGCACTACTTCAAATTCATCAAGGCAAGAACGTGCATGTAATGTATACATTATGTCCAGGACCGAAGACTTTGTCGACATCCGTTAAGCAGCTCTAATTTAATGAAGCATCTCACACACGCATCTAAAGCTAGTGGCCGAAAACACCGATATCTCCACCACAGATGATAGCTCGCCATCCACTAGCAAAGAAGGACTCGGAGCAAAGTCCTCCAAGCAGCAAAAGCTAGATCTTTCTGCCTCACAACAAAAACCTATGACACAGGCTGAAGTCAACCGTAGGTCTGTCGATGTGCAATATCTTGAATTTCCCCTTGGGGATCAATAAAGTATCTATCTATCGATCTAATGAATATCGAAAGTTATGTAGCCTACAAACACCTGTCTGTTCTACTCATTTCAACTGGCTGCTCAAAACTGCTCAAAAAATTCAAATTCTTTGACATATAGCAACTTTTTTAGACAGTAACGCAAATAGTTACTTTCCCTGGTAACGAGTTACTCTTATCATAGAGTAATTCAGTTACTAACTCAGTTACTTTTTGGAACAAGTAGTGAGTAACTATAACTAATTACTTTTTTAAAGTAACAATCCCAACACTGGTGATGGTGTGTGTATGTGTGTGTGTGTGTGTGTATGTGTGATGGTGTGTGTGTGTCATGGACTCCCGTTAGCAGGCAGTCAGGCGATTCCTGTATAGAAGCAGTCTCTGGGCCGGACTCGGGCCGGACCCGGCTGAGAGCTGGGAGCCTGCATGGTGTGAATCAATGCATGTTAATGTGTGTCGTGATGAGCGGAGTACCCCTCTCTCCCCCTCTCTCTCTCTGTCAGTGAGAGGCTCACTGCTAAATCCTCCAGCGTTTTCAGTGAAACCTGCAAAGCCTGATCCTCTTTGTGCTGTGCAGCTTTACATTTCCACGGCAGAAAAACAGCCCCCTTACACACACAGCCTGCTTTCTACAGCATATGTATGTATATATGTGTATATACATGTACACACAGTATATATATTTATACATGTTTAATATATATATATATATACTCAGCAATCAGCTTAATCAGCTTATATATATATATATATATATATATATATATATATATATATATATATATATATATATATATATATATATATATATGTACACATTTACATATGTGTATACACTGTTTGCCATCCGTCTTAAAGAAGGGATTCGTGAGCCAAGTTACTTATGGTGAGTGGTGGTGACCATGGAAACGAGAGGACTCTTACAGAGTCCACACCACTTCAGCCTTGGCCTGGACCTTGGAGACAGACAGGAGAGAGAGAGAGAGAGAGAGAGAGAAAGAGAGAGAGAGAGAGAGAGAGAGAGAGAAAGCAGTGAAGTATGCTTGTATCTAAAGGACTGTGGCCAAATTGAGACCAGATCCATATAGCAGTGGTAGTTGCTGTCAAAGGCAATATCATGTCAAAATGATAAAATATAACACTACATCATGATAACTCATTAAAAGACGAGTGTTGGTTATGTGGTTTTATATACAACCTGAATGTGTGCTTGTGCCTGGAATCCAAACATTCTGACGCAATGGTGGTAAACATAAAAATGGTCCATTGCAGTGGTAGCTCCTGTCAGAGTCCATATCACAATACTGTCACACACACACACACACACACACACACAGAGTAACTGTGATCCATTGCAGTGGTAGCTGCTGCAGAGGCAGTATTGCAATAGCAACACTAGATAAGTGGGACATATGCATGGAATGAACACACACACACACACACACACACACACAACCACACAATCACACATCCACAGTTACTGAAGGTACAGAAACGCTGCCCCCGGAGACCAGAACTAAAGGATGTAAATACAGTATTTCTGGGCTGGATGTCTTAACTGCCGGTGGTGGATTTTCATCAGAGTTGCGCCAGGCAGGCGCGTGAGTCAGACTCCCTCCTACGAGGTTTCTCACCTCACCAGGGCTCGCTCACATCCAGCCGCCTCGATGTAGGCCACTAACCCTGCTGACCCAGGACTGAGTCACCCAATACACTCGTGCACATACACACACACACACACAAACACACACAACACACACACACACTCTCACACTTACTTGCACACTGTTCTCTCTCTCTCACACACACACACACACACACACACACACACACACACACACACACACACACACACACACACACTCACTCACTCACACTCAATGACATACTCATGCACACACACTAACATACTTGTATGCACTCAGCAATCAGCTTAATTTTTTAATAGACACACACATCCTTAAAGGCAGAGCTGAGCATCAGTGGGGGTGTCCACTGGTCTGGGTTAATGGTTAGTGAACAGTGAACATACTGTACGGCTGTGATAGTGGAGGCTGTACATACTTTAGTGAATAAATAATGTACATGGAAGTAATCTCTGAATTTTACAGTACAGTAAGTCATAGTGCATGTAGATGTGGATAGTAGAAGTAGAGGATTCTTACAATTACAAACCGTTCCACTTTGATTGATGGAATGATTTGATTGATTATTGATGAGGCATATCGCTATGGATGTTAGCAAGTAACGCATTCATTTTTTTTACCCATGATAAGTAGAATGTTATCTATGTCCTCTATGTTTTACTCTGTGCATATACTTGCTGAGATATCCACTCTACTTGTTAGTTTCACACTTTTGACCCGTGCAGATTTAAACACGTGTACTGCTGGGCACATTTGGTTTTTAACAGCCTTATGCTTAAATTACATTACATTTACATTACATTACATTTGGCTGACACATTTTTAACCAAGCAACTAGCAACATGGTAAACAGTTTAAGGAGAATTTAAAGTAATTCTCAACAATTTAACAACTTAACAATTTAAAAACGGTAGAGTACAGTAAGAATAAGTGTATCAGTGAGTGCTGTTTTTAACAGTTACGTGTCAGTTCAAGACGGCTGGTAAGGGCTAGGATCAGCGAGACTTGTTGTAAGTGGTGCTATGAGAGGAGATGTTCTCTAAAGAGCTGGGTCTTCAGGAGTTTTTTGAAAATGGAGAGGGACAATTGGGAGAGCCCCTTTTCCTGGAGGCGGGTAAGGGAGGGTGAGCGTGGGCATGCAGGGTACTCATGTCTCATGCCAGGATGTGCCCATGGCGTGGCTCTGCTTTGCCTGCGGGCGCGTTGAGGCCTCTCACTCTAATCTACAGTGCTAGCGTGGCTAATCGCTAATCACCGGGGAGGCTGCCGCTCGCTGGTCTTGCTCTGATGAATCAGCGGCGATTGTCCTCCATTTCATGGGTCCTTCCATTTTAGCAGGCTGGCACTGATACACTTAACTAACCATTACATAATGGGGGGGTTCGTAACATCTAGTCAGACACGCAAACAACAAACGGCAAACAGCCCCGCCATAGAGACCCCATCTATGTCTGGCAGTGTTGTATAAAGTACTAGAAAGCAATACTTGAGTAAAAGTACAAGTATCACACTAGAAAAAGACTTTGGTAGAGGTGAAAGTTACCTTTTAGAATATGACTTAAGTAAAAGTCTTAAAGTATCTGATATATACTGTACTTAAGTATCAAAAGTAATTTTCTGATATTTAATGTACTTAAGTATTTAAAGTAAAAGTAAAAATTAAAAAGCACGCGGTTTTATTTTGAACTTTTATTGTGAACTTTATTTTGGCTTTCTTATAGTAAAGCATAAAGCATATTCATGGTTCCCATATCTTCTTAATCTCACTCATCAAATCAAAATCACATTCTTTTCTAGGACTTTTCAGGCACAATTCTCTTAAGTTCAAAGAACAAACAGCATATTTTTAGAGCTGACATCAAAGAAAAAAACAGAAACAGAAATGTCACTTATATGACCTTCAGGTAAAAATGAAAAAACTTATTTCTTTTAAAAAAAAAATGACCTGCTTGTACACACACACACACACACACAGGCCACCTATGCCCAGCTACTAATATGCCAGTCATTAGTTGAAACTGAAAAGGTGTCTGTTCATCTTCAAAAGAAGCTGGTTTTCAAAGTTGCCAGAATTCAGTGCCTGGGCGTTTCAGGCCCAAGACCGGCCCACGTTTTCCATAGTGGTGGAAATTGGATAAATGAAGCAACATTTCAGCTCTTACTATCCTGTAGTTTTTATTAGTACTATGGTTCAACAAATGTGTAAAGGTTATATAATAATTCACTTCAACTGAGAAGTTAACAAAAAATATTCCACTATTCCACAAGTTAACAAAAACAGAAAGAAAGAAAGCCTTTGAAATGTGTCCACGCTTCCACAAAGAGGCATATTGAACTAATGTTTAGGCTACATGTTTTTTTTTTGCATGGGTAGGCTATATTGTTGTTTGGTGATTTAGCCTACTCCTTTACTACACCCTCTTCTGAGCAAACAAGGCATATAGGTTTATCATGTATTGTAATTGCTCTTTCTTACATTAAATAACTTTAATTTATCCTCTCTACTTGTCCCTGTAGTCATGGCCTCCTCATCACTAATTTCGGGCTCATCATTTTCAGTGGTCGACTGGTTGATCTGCTGCTCAGTCTCTCCTGGCCTCTTTCTACCATCCATCCTTCTTGGCACTTGTGTCTACTGTAGGGCCGGCTCGGCTATCCGTATCTGAGAAAACTTTTTTGAAAAAAAGACGGGCTATATGGACCCAACCAACTCTTTTTGGGAGGGGAGAACTCCCTCACGTAGGCTACAACCCATGCAGAGGCATTGCATTGGTGTCATGCACAGAATGCGGAACGTGTCCTACTTAAAGAAAAGATAGACTAACGTGACAAATATTTTTTCCCTCAACCGGCCCAAAAGTGAAGCGGCCCACCCGGAATTCTCCCGATTCCCCACCCCGGGCCTGATTCAGTCTTACTCTTCTTGGACTGAAGACAAGTCCTGCGATGCTAAATAGCCTTTCACAGGCTGCTGAGGCAGGTAGCGGAGTGTTCAACTTCACAGAAAGCTGCCAATGTACAGAAACATTGCAAATACGGCCACGGGTGTATGACGTTATCTTCACCACTACCCTGTTCACCGAGTTCACCACTATCGTCGGGGTGGTCGTTTATGTTTTATGTTTTAGTAACGAGTAACGAAGATGCTTAGTGGAAATATAACGGAGTAAAAGTATACATTTTATCTAAGAAATGTAGTGGAGTAAAAGTGAAAGTTGACATAAATTTAAATAAAGTACAGATACGTGAAATTTCTACTTAAGTACAGTAATGAAGTATTTGTACTCCGTTATATTACAACACTGATGTCTGGACAGTATCAGCTCCTGAACAGGCACAAATGCTACATATCTATTAGTTTGTATGTGCCAGCCAGATTAATACATTCTATTTGGAGATGCTAAACCTATGCTAGATACTTACTACATATGTGCCAGATCTAAATCGATGCTGTTTCCATTCTGCATGTGCCAGGCAGCCTTGAACCAAACTACAGAATGGTAGCTCCATGCTACATAATGTTTTGCATGCCAAAACTATGCAAAATCCCTGCTAGATATGTGGCAGATGTATACTCATAAGCTAAATCCATGCTACATGTGCGGCAGCCTTATATCAAACGTATGCTAAATTCATGCTACATATGTTGCAAAATTATATTAGTTCATGGCCGGATATCTTCCATCTGGTATCTAAGAAGACCTTAAATAGAATCCTAATGTAGTAAGGGTAGGCCTAGCAAATTTGCCAACCCTTTTTTAGCACTGCACACAGGCACTAACAGGCTCTGACAATATGCCAGCCAAGGCGAGGCATATTGGGCTTCACATGGACATGTGAAGAAGGCCATATCTGGGTCAGTTCGGTTCCAGTGTCAGAAACTGTGTGGACAACAGTGGTGCATAGCCTTTTCTAAACTGCGTGGGTTTGATTAAATCTACGGTAATTGGTTTTGTTTTCATTTGAGACCATTTTTATAATGGTTTTCTTTGGGTGCCTTTGTATAGTGCTTTGTAACATGATTTTTAAAAAAGTGCTGTATTAATGATAATAAGAGTAATACTTGTGATTACTATTATTATAATGTACTGTATATTATTATGATGGCCTTGCATGATGAGACCTCAGAACCAAAGCGGTGATGCACAGGTGAGCTTAGGACGTAATGGCCATCTGCCGAGTCAAGCTAACAACAATAAATATCGACCGTGTGATTAGCTAATGAGCGGGCTAACACATCTCCCTGTGATTTGGCACGTGACACACGCACATCCCACCGCGGTGGCGTAGACGCTGGCCCCATTCAGGTCGATAAAGTGCATCAGTTCCTGCTTCAGTCAGCTGTCAGTCGCCTTCATGAGCCAAACACGTCAGTCGGACAGATAGACTGCAGTCAGATGTAATGCTTGACAGCACACACACACACACACACACACACACACACACAGCGAGAGTGGAGCCGGTCTGACTGGAGTGAGCGTGGATGAGTCGATTAAACCTCGCTGAAAACTCATACGGTGCCACGTCCTGTTTGAGTATCCGTGACTGATGCTCTTAAAATACAAGGGTTTATTTGTCACTGCAGACATACAGACGAATCAGAAGCCGGCTCTCGAACCAGGACTGCCTGTCACAACGGGGTGACCCGAGAGAACCATATCCTTTCCCCTCAGACTGGAACGGCTTTAAAAGGCTGTGCTGTGCATAAGGGAGCCCTGGCTGTCTTTTAGGAAGCTGTGTGATGTTCAGAGAGAAACTGAGTGAGCTTTGGAAACAAAACGGGAAAAAAGTTGGCCTCCTTGTGAGCTGAGAGAAATGCATGGCGTTCGCTCTGAACGGAGGGTTTGTCCTGGAGAACTGGTGCGGTTCTAGGCTTTAAAAAAAACCTCCTACAGATTCACAGCTGTCTGCGGAGATCGGCTGTGTTGATTTTTCTCGTTGTAAATTATGTAAGATGTTCCTCAGATGTATAGGAGCCTCAGTGTTTGCTGGCCTCTTTAGAGGCCTCGCTGGAAGAAGGCCAATTTAGAAATTCCCACATGCTTTTGTTTTGATCACTTGCAAATTATTCTGTAAGGTGACGTAAGTCGGCCGGTGTTGTTTGTCCAAAACCGTGTGGATCCACTCCCCCCCAGTCCTCAACTCTGCAAGGAACAGCAGGAGAAGCAGCCTAACCCAGGATCAAGTTTTTTTTAATACATTTGAAAGGACTTTGAGACCCACAATAACATGTGATTCTGCTACTTCAAG
This sequence comes from Alosa alosa, assembly GCF_017589495.1. Lineage (NCBI taxonomy): Eukaryota > Metazoa > Chordata > Actinopteri > Clupeiformes > Clupeidae > Alosa > Alosa alosa. The sequence goes on from NC_063193.1 coordinate 28,926,795, forward strand.
ATCTGCAATAACATGTGATTCTGCTCCTTCAAGATCTGCAATAATAATGTGATTCTGACATGAATAATGAATAAACAACCATTTTTGCTACATCTTGAACTAGATTCATGTAATTTTCTTGGCATGATTGAAAGACTGTGTTTTTGACATTCCGCTGCTCTCTACAAATTCTCTGCTTCTCTCATATTTTATAGCATTTCCCTTGAGACAAAGAATCAAGATGCGCGGCATTCACAGTAACACTGGTGAACATCATCTGTTCACTCCTTCCTCAGAATAACATAATTATTAAATGCTACAGGTAGTGCTATCACCACACCACACAAAACCAGAAACTGTACCATTCAGCACTAATTTCTCAAAGATGTGACAGTCAGCAGCACCAGGAACACGTTCAGGAAAAACAAGACTCCCCCTGCAGATGGCAGTTTATGTGACTAGCTGAAATGAGTCCATGGCCTTGCCACAGGATTAGTCCTACGCAGCTGAGGCGTAATGGGCTGAGCCTTGGGACCGGCCTGAGGGGATGCAGGCCTCCGTCGGACTAGGACACACACACACACACACACACACACACACACATTTAGGATGCACAACACTGCTGGGAATTCTTTTTTAAGCATTTTTATTTATTTTTTGCTTTTATGTCCATCGACAGTGGAGAGAAACAGGAAGTGAGTGAGAGAGAGAGAGAGAGAGGAAGCGAGAGAGAGAGAGGAAGAGATAGAGAGGAAGAGAGAGAGAGGAAGAGAGAGAGAGAGAGAGAGGGAGAGAGAGATGGGTTGGGATCAGGAAATGACTGCAGGTCAGAATCAAACCCGGTTCCCCCATGGGCACTGACACCTAAATGCAGACAGTACTGCTGCTTGCGCCCCTGCTTCCCCTCTGCTGCTTGCGCCCCTGCTTCCCCTCTGCTGCTTGCGCCCCTGCTTCCCCACTGCTGCGGATTCTGCCTGATTTATCTCGCCAGGTGACAGCAGGAAGAATCTGCTATCTGACGGGAAACATCACTCTGTCAAGGTGAAGAAGAATATGATGAAGATGTAGACGCTAAGGGTGATGTGGACTCACACATGAGGGTTAATCTGTGGAGTTGGATAGAAGGGATTAGATGTAGTCACATCTTCCACACCCCTCCAGGAAGAAAGGTACTTTTCAGAAGGCCATAGCTTCTTACAGAGAGAGAGAGATAGAGAGAGGGGGGAGAAAGAGAGAGTGTATGAGTAGTTGTCATCGCAGGGTTTGGTGGCTATTCTTGGTGGGCAACTTGGTATCATGGTTTGGCGTGGCGTTACCGCCACTTATCGTCTTTCTGCCGCGTGTATGTCAACACCACGTATATGGCGCCCTCTAGGGTTAGGGTTAGGGTTAGGTTATGCCGTTGATAAACACGGCAAAATGCTATTAGGCGTTAGATAACACGCTAGTGGCCATAGGCGTGTCACACATATGCAGTTCATGATATTAGTCTGCTTTGGAGGAGCTTCTAAAGAAAGAGCAGGGCCTCACGCCAGTGAAAATGCTACACAAGACTACACTCTTAAAACGACTGTTGAAAACAACACAACTTGCGTTGTTTTTGATACATATCTGTGTTAAAATGCTACACAATACTACACTTTTTAAAACGACAGTGTCAGTATCAGTTTGCGTTGTTTCCTTTTTATATTTGTTACACAATATGTGTTGAAAATAACACAACTTGCGTTGTTTTTTTAACACATCTCTGTGTCCAGATAGGGACAACACATTCGTTTTTAGAGTGTATGTCCGACAACACAGAGCTCCCAAAAGCCCCAAATGACCTGTAGGAAATGTGCCTGAGTTATATATATTTTATGAGTTAAATTTATTTAACTTGTTGCTGGTTATATATTTATTAGCCTTCTTTCAACGGCCTGCTATATTTATTTAGTGTCCCCCATGAGTGACTGAGTGACCAAAGCCTCAGCTCATAAAAGCCTCACACACACACAGTCAGGTAGGGGGAAATGTGTGAACAAGCACACTGACAGCCTTCTACTTCTTCTTTAGCTCTGATGATTTCTTTCTACAATTGTTTTTCTTTCCTTCTCTGGAGCTGACAGACACACAAGTTTTGAACTGTGTATGTGTGTGTGTGCTGCGATGTCGATGTGTGTTGAATGGATTGACTCTACAAAGCAGCTACTTGTCATCCTAGTGACTGATGTCTGTCTGAAGGTTGTGTTCCAATGACGTTTTAGAGAACAATGAGGTGGTTTTCCACTGCTGTTTTAGAGAACATTGAGGTGGGGTTCCGCTGCTATTTTAAAGAACATTGAGTTGAACTAGATTCACTGTGATAGGGAAGTGATTAGGTTTGATGTTAGATGTTTGATCTTCTGGTTTCTGATTTGAGAGATAAGAGAGATTGTTATGAGCTGAGAGTTTCTGATTGCTTAGCAGGGTGTTCTACTGATGTACGTGAACTGTGCTCTATTGCAAGTGATCACCCAGCGATCTGTTCTTCCAGGTCTGTGTTGTATGGCCAATGAATAGTTCATTTGTTGTGTACTCAAAATATGGAATGTGTTGTGAGAAGTATTTATGAGTTTAAGTATTTATTCATAGCTGGGTGATGTGGCACTCTATCAGTCTCTCTGTGTGTGTGTGTGTGTGTGTGTTTTGCTATGGACAGCGAGTTTTTGTATTCTGTAGAGTTCTCTGTGAATCTGTTTGAGAATGTAGGAAACAGTATGTTGCGTCAGCAGTTACACACATGAATGTGTAGCAGTTAGCTAATATGGTAATAATGAACTAACAATATCTGTGTATTGTGTGAGTTTGTTTCCTCAGTACATAGCTGTCAGCACTGTGTGTGTGTGTGTGTGTGTGTGTGTGTGTGTGTGTGTGTATGTGTATGTGTGTGTGTGTGTGAGAGAGAAAGAGAGAGAGACACGTGTGTATAGATCCTTGGAATAGCTCAGAGCAAGACTGAAACAGAGAGGAGGCAGAGAGGGAGAGAGAGAGAGAGGAAAGGAGAGAGAGGGAGAGAGAGAGTGAGGAAGAGAGAGGGGAAAGGAAAGAGAGATAGAAAGGGTAGAGCATCAGGGGGCTATGGTGTGGGCGAGAGAGTGAAGCCTGTTCTTTTAATAGAAACTCTTTTATGCTGTCCCTCAAATCTCTCTCTCTCTCTCTCTCTCTCTTCTCTCTCTTTCTCTTGCTCTCTCTCTCTCTCACCCTCATCTCAAAGGCAGTCATACATATATATATATATATATATATATGGAAAGGACTGAAAGGAACAGTGTGAATGCTTAATGTGATTTTCCATGGCTTCAGCTAACACACACACACACACACACATACACAGAGACACAATGTAGTGTGTGTAGTCCTCGTGACTTGACTCTGGTGATTACTTGAACAGAGAGCTCTCTTGCTCAACAGGTTCTCTCTGAAAAAAAGAAGAAGAAAAAAGATTAAACATCACAAAAATATCAACGGCGTGCGTAGCAAACTGCATGCTACTTTTGCGCTGCTACAACGGCGTGCGTAGCAAACTGCATGCTACTTTTGCTGCTTCTAACGGCGTGCTACAAAACTGCATGCTACGTTTTTTCGCTGCTAGCGGCGTAGCAAACTGCATGCTACTTTTGCGCTGCTGGCGGCGTAACAAACTGCATGCTACTTTCGGCTGCCTAACGTTAACAAACTGCATGCTACTTTTGCGCTGCTACAACGGTGTGCGTAGCAAACTGCATGCTACTTTTGCGCTGCTACAACGGCGTGCGTAGCAAACTGCATGCTATTTTTGCCCTGTTACATTTTCACTGGGACCAATTATCTCAACTTATAATTAATTATTAAAGCGTAGTTATTATTTTGGGTCTCATTGTCTGTGTCTAATCTGATTTATTGAGCAGAGAACAGCCATTTTGAAGATGGGAGTGTATGTGTGTGTGTGTGTGTGTGTGTGTGTGTGTATGTGTGTGTGTGTGTGTGTGTGTGTGTGTGTGTGTGTGTTGAGGAAGAGTAGGATGCCAGGTTCATGATAGAATAATGTAATCTCTGAATCATCAGTTTGACTCACGCTCAAGCTGGTGGATATTTTCGGATCAAGAAGCAGGAGCAGCTTTTAGAACAACCAACAATGAGGAGAAGAGAGAAGAGGTACCAGATGCCATTCCTCTTCCACCACAGACTGAAACACTGAATTATGTGTTGGTTTTTATTTTTTATTTCCAGGTAAAGCACGGCAGGCTTCAACTCTTCTTCCTCGTCAAAGTACCCACCGACTGACTGACTGAGAGCAGCTGACAGACACAGCACCTTTCCGAGTGACGACGCAACCCGAGGTACACACTCACTCACCTGTGAGGATAGAGACTGCCCGTTCAGTGCTGTTACTGAAATCACTGCACATGGTTGTAGTTTTAGCTGTTCAGTGTTGTTACTGAAATCACTACATATAGTTGTAGTCTTAGCTGTTTGGTGTGGTTAGTGTAATCACTACATATAGTTGTAGTCTTAGCTGTTTGGTGTTGTTAGTGTAATCACTACATATAGTTGTAGTTTTAGCTGTTTGTTGTTGTTAGTGTAATCACTACATATAGTTGTAGTTTTAGCTGTTTGGTGTTGTTAGTGAAATCCCTACATATAGTTGTAGTCTTAGCT
>NC_063193.1:28936432-28951432 GCF_017589495.1 Alosa alosa
GGTTAGGAGAGCCAAGAGCAGTATCCATCGCCTACAGTTACCATGGTGATAAAAACCATGCTGAGGAGAGAAGCACGACTGCTGCTGATGTGAGCAGAAAGGTGTCAGGGATACTGGAAACTAATACACACCCATGCTCACACACACACACACACACACACACACATACACACACACACAGACACTTAACAATATAGATACACACGTTCACACACTCATAGCAGTGCACACATACAGCATGTCAATACTCTCTCCATCTCTCTCTCTCCATCTCTCTCTCTCTCTTTATCTCTTTCTCATTCTCTTATGCATAAACGCACGCACACACAAACACACACACACACTTAGCAATATAGATATACAAACTCACACACATACACACAGTACACACAGACATATGGCATTCACGTCAATACTCTCTCTCTCTCTCTCTATCTCTCTCTCTCTCTCTTTCTCCTATGCGCAAACACAGGGAGGGAGAGAGAAAGAGAGAGAGAGAGAGATATTTACACACATAAGTATAGAGAATTACAAAAGATATAGTATTTACGAATACAGTCAGTCTAAAGTCATCTATACATTACAGTGATAGACATATTTTTACTGCATACCGTGGGATTCTATTTTAAACATATGGATTTTTAAAGGATCCTGCAATCAAGCTGTCTGTCTTTGACAATGCATGTATTTATTTTCAGTTATCGACACACACTATAGCCAGTTCTGTCTGGATGATGAGTGTGTGTGTGCTGCATACCAGCATACCTGGCAACACATGGAACACACGTGCTGTCAGTAATCACACAAAGGGGTTTGAAAGCCGCTGTGATGCGTTAATGCGTGCTGCATACCAGCTAACCCGGCAAACAAGCCGCGCTGTCAGTAATCACACAAAAGGGGTTTCGAGTGCCCGCATGATCGTGTGCGTGCTGCATACCAGCTAACCTGGCAACACACGTGCTGTCAGTAATCACACAAAAGGGGTTTCGAGTGCCCGCACGATCGTGTGCGTGCTGCATACCAGCTTACCTGGCAACACACGTGCTGTCAGTAATCACACAAAGGGGTTTCCGAAAGTGCCCGCGATGATGCGGTAATGGTGTGCTGCATACCAGCTAACCTGGCAACACACGGAATACACGCGGCTGTCAGTAATCACACAAAGGGGGTTTGAGTGCCCGCTTGAGGTGTCGTTTGCATACCAGCTTACCTGGCAACACACGGAATCACACAAAAGGGGTTTCGAGTGCCCGCAGGCTCGCTTGCTCTCGCTCTCTGGAGAGATGGAACTCGCCCACTGAAGGATAGCTCTGTTCTGGCTGTTTTCCCCAACACAAACACACACACACACACAACACACACACACACACACACACACACACACACACACACACACACACACACATAAACATCTAAACACACACACACTTTCATACACACTCATACACATACAAACATACTTGAACATATGAATACACAGATACACACACTTATAAATACACATTAAATACACACACACACACACAAACAGTATTCACACATACACACACAAACACACAGTATTCACATTCACACACACACACACACACACACACACACACACACACACACACACACACACACACAGTGCACATATACAAATACACTCAAACATGTCAACACACACATATAGTGATACACAGGGATTCACACACACACACACACACACACACACATAGAACTCCTCAGTATGTATGATTATTAAGATTACTGGCTATAAAGAGAGAAATCCTCAATAAAAATTGTGGAAAACAAATGTATTACATGAGCATGCAGTATCCATTTGATCACATGGTTTCCTCTAAAGCAGGGGTGGGCAAACTTTTTGGCTCAAGGGCCACACTGGGTTTTGAAAATTGGCCGATGGGCCGCATAACAACCCCCCCCCACACACACACATAAAAAAAATACATATTTTATAGCCTATAATTTAGTATGAAAACTATTTCTTTTAAAATATTAATTACTTACTGCTATACTGCTAATTGTATGCTGTTTAACAAATGCATAAATTTTGCACTGTCGCTTTAAGACAGTCGCTTTAATTTACGTTTATTTCTCAATGATCTTCTGCCTGCTCCACTATGGCTAGTTCTGTACCTACGGCTGGGCCCTCTCACAGTTTTTAAATGGTCAGTAGTGGGAACCACTGTTGCCTTCATGATTTCCTTTTAACAGTTTCTTATAAGGAGATATCAATGATCGACAATGACAAGCCAGCTGGAACCTGCGGCTCTCTATCCCTCTCGTGAGTGCAGACGCGTTCCCAATTACAGTTTTTCTCAGTCGCTTTGGTGCTTTTCTCACATCACTATTAACATTTGCACAGAAGTTAGTGCAATTCTCAAAACAATTAGTGCAAACTGCAAAACCTAGTGGATGACCTGCAAAAGCACGTCACTTGCTCAAAATGGATAGTCCATTCCTCAAAAGCAGGTATTCATGTCAATGAAACTGTCAGTGTCATCAAAATGAGAAGTCTTGACACCATCGTTTATGAACAAGATAGTCAAATGGCTTTGTCATGTTTTCATTATGACAGTTCTCTCAGTGTTTTCCAATGCAAAAAAAAGTCAGAACTCGGTGTCACTACCTGAACATGCTCAAGACAGCACTATACAGTACTTGTACAGCCATTTGAAAACTGTATGTTACTGTATGCTCTTTGCAATTCTACAGCACTGTGACAGAATTTGATAACTAGTTCAACAATTTTGTATGTAATGACTCAAGCAATGAAATGAAGACTATTAGTTTTATTGGGAACGACTATTCAGCATTCATAAGTATAGTTCATTTTGACTGACATGACATAAGCAAATGATAATGTTAAAAAACAGCAGAGAATTGTATGAAAGCAACTGATACATATCCAAAAGTATTTGCGATTTGTTCAGAGGAAGGAGAAATTGCTACTATGATGTGCACAAATGACTAAATGTTGTGGAGGTTGAACTAATAGTTATGAGAATTTTCATTCTGATCTGAAAAAAGCACCAAAGCGACTGAGAAAAACTGTAAATGGATCGCATAATGTTCACGTTAGATCTGCTGCAAAGGAGATAACTAAGAGTTAACTTAGTTTAACATGATGTTATCTCTATTTAACATGATGTTTTGACATTGACATTGTAAACGTTCTCTAAGAAGAGTGAAAAGCAGTTTGCAGTAAAGCTAACCAACGTCGTCTCTATCGCAGGAAAAAAATAATGTGATAACCACATTAAATGCTTGGCGGGCCGGATGAAAGTGCTCTAAATGGATCCATTATAAGAGAAGACCAGTTGAGGGCCAAGACTGGACTGGAAATAATATTCGAAAACAGATGAATATGACCTTAAAGGTGCAGTCAGGGATTGTGCAGGAAGTCATGTTTGTTTACATTCATGTTTATATTTAATAAGACACTTTTTGTCCAAAACAACATGCATTATATTTGAACCCAGGAGTGGACCAAAGAAAATATACCAGAGGTACTCCCAGAGAAACTCCACGCAGGGTTTTGTTTTTGTTTGTTTGTTTGGGGACATGCTGCCCTCACTTTGTTTGTCTCAATTTTCTGCAAATACTCATGGAATGGGCAGTGAGGAGATGATTGCTGAATGTGACAAAATTGTTATGGGCTTGAAATCATGTACATCCTTACAGAAATGTCAGGTTTCTGGTGAACAGTTGCCGCAAAATTTGCGGCAAGGTCATATTTTCACATGCAAATTAAGTTTCTGGCAAACGTGTGGTAAACTTTTGGCAGTTGCAGCAAATTTGACACAATGTCATATGCAAATTAGGTTTGTCACCAGAAGTTTACTGGAAGTTTGCCATTATTGGTTAAGTGTGGTGGCAAATCACTGGCTAACACATTTGCAACTAGTGGCAAAATTGTTGCCAGAACTTTGCTGAAAGTTTGCCTGTAGCGGCCAACATTGGCAAACTTCTGGTAATTTTTTCTAGTGAACTCATTTGTCACTGTCAGTCGCTGACTGGCTACACCTTTAATCTGGATAAAAAACAAACAAAACAATACAACAAAGACAAGTTATCTGTAGGTTGCAGATGTAGGGGGGAGCAAGGTTGTGGAGGGCTTTGAAGGTGAGTAGTAGTACTTTGTATTTGATCCGGGACGGAACTGGTAGCCAATGGAGTTGATGGAGAATGGGGGTGATGTGTGCTGACGGTACTCATACTCTAAGGGAAGTGTGTGTTCTATACGGTACTCATACGCTAAGGGAGGTGTGTGTTCTATGCTAAGGGAGGTGTGTGTTCTATGATACTGTACTCATACGCTAAGGGAGCTGTGTGTTCTATACGGTACTCATACGCTAAGGGAGGTGTGTGTTCTATGATACTGTACTCATACACTAAGGGAGCTGTGTGTTCTATGATACGGTACTCATACGCTAGGGGAGCTGTGTGTTCTATATGGTACTCATACGCTAAGGGAGGTGTGTGTTCTATGCTAAGGGAGGTGTGTGTTCTATGATACTGAACTCATACACTAAGGGAGCTGTGTGTTCTATGATACGGTACTCATACGCTAAGGGAGCTGTGTGTTCTATATGGTACTCATACGCTAAGGGAGGTGTGTGTTCTATGCTAAGGGAGGTGTGTGTTCTATGATACTGTACTCATACACTAAGGGAGCTGTGTGTTCTATGATACGGTACTCATACACTAAGGGAGCTGTGTGTTCTACACGGTACTCATACGCTAGGGGAGCTGTGTGTTCTATACGGTACTCATACGCTAAGGGAGCTGTGTGTTCTACACGGTACTCATGTGCTAAGGGAGCTGTGTGTTCTACACGGTGCTCATATGCTAAGGGAGGTGTGTTCTATGATACTGTAGCCTACTCATACGCTAAGGGATCTGGATACTCTAGAGTTGTAGGGGAGCTGTATAAATTCTAGATATTTCATGTGCTATCCATCTGCTATCATCTCTCCATTCTGCATTTCCTTCCACCTTCTCCTCCTTCTCTTTCATGTGCTATCCATCTGCTATCATCTCTCCATTCTGCATTTCCTTCCACCTTCTCCTCCTTCTCTTTCATGTGCTATCCATCTGCTATCATCTCTCCATTCTGCATTTCCTTCCACCTTCTCCTCCTTCTCTTTCATGTGCTATCCATCTGCTATCATCTCTCCATTCTGCATTTCCTTCCACCTTCTCCTCCTTCTCTTTCATGTGCTATCCATCTGCTATCATCTCTCCATTCTGCATTTCCCTTCCACCTTCTCCTCCTTCTCTTTCATGTGCTATCCATCTGCTATCATCTCTCCATTCTGCACTTCCCTTCCACCTTCTCCTCCTTCTCTTTCATGTGCTATCCATCTGCTATCATCTCTCCATTCTGCATTTCCTTCCACCTTCTCCTCCTCCTCTTTCATGTGCTATCCATCTGCTATCATCTCTCCATTCTGCATTTCCCTTCCACCTTCTCCTCCTTCTCTTTCATGTGCTATCCATCTGCTATCATCTCTCCATTCTGCATTTCCCTTCCACCTTCTCCTCCTTCTCTTTCATGTGCTATCCATCTGCTATCATCTCTCCATTCTGCATTTCCCTTCCACCTTCTCCTCCTTCTCTTTCATGTGCTATCCATCTGCTATCATCTCTCCATTCTGCATTTCCCTTCCACCTTCTCCTCCTTCTCTTTCATGTGCTATCCATCTGCTATCATCTCTCCATTCTGCATTTCCTTCCACCTTCTCCTCCTTCTCTTTCATGTATATCCATCTGCTATCATCTCTCCATTCTGCACTTCCCTTCTCCACCTTCTCCTCCCTTCTCTTTCTGTGCTATCCATCTGCTATCATCTCCATTCTGCGCTTCCCTTCTCCACCTTCTCCTCCTTCTCTTTCATGTGCTATCCATCTGCTATCATCTCTCCATTCTGCATTTCCCTTCCCACCTTCTCCTCCTTCTCTTTCATGTGCTATCCATCTGCTATCATCTCTCCATTCTGCATTTCCCTTCCACCTTCTTCTCCTTCCTTTCATGTGCTATCCATCTGCTATCATCTCTCATTCTGCATTTCCCTTCCCACCTTCTCCTCCTTCCTCTTTCATGTGTACTATCCATCTGCTATCATCTCTCCATTCTGCACTTCCCTTCCACCTTCTCCTCCTTCTCTTTCATGTGCTATCCATCTGCTATCATCTCTCCATTCTGCACTTCCCTTCCACCTTCTCCTCCTCCTCTTTCATGTGCTATCCATCTGCTATCATCTCTCCATTCTGCACTTCCCTTCCACCTTCTCCTCCTTCTCTTTTTCTCCTCTCTTCTTCTAATCTCTTTATTGTTCTCTACTTTTCTACCTCCTTTCATCTACTCCTCCCCCTCTTTTTCTCCCTCTCTTCTTCCTCCATCTCTTTATTGTTCCTCCTCTTCTCCTCCTCCTCCTTTCTCTTCTCCTCCCCTCTCTTCCCCTCCTTTTTCTTCCCTCCTCCTCCAACCCCCCCTCTCTTCTCCTCCTCTCTCCCCCTCCCCCTCTTCTCCTCCTCTCTCCCCCCTCCTTTCTTCTCCTCCTCCTCCAACCCCCCTCCTCTCTTCTCCTCCTCTCTCCCCCCCCTCCCCCCCCCTCCTCTCTTCTCCTCCTCCTCCACCCCCCCTCCTCTCTTCTCCTCCCCTCCCACCCCCCCTCCTCTTCTCTTCTCCTCCTCCAACCCCCTCTTCCCCCTCCTCTCCCTCCTCTCCCCTCCAACCCCCCTCCTCTCTTCTCCTCCTCCTCCAACCCCCCTCCTCTCCTCCTCCTCCTCCAACCCCCTCCTCTCTTCTCCTCCTCTCTTCTCCTCCCCCTCCAACCCCCCCTCCTCTCTCCCCTCTCCCCCTCCAACCCCCCTCCTCTCTTCTCCTCCTCTCTCCCCCTCCAACCCCCTCCAACCCCCCTCCTCTTCTCCTCCTCCTCCAACCCCCCTCCTCTCTTCTTCTCCCCCCCCTCCTCCTCTCTCCCCTCTCCCCCTCCAACCCCCCTCCTCTCTTCTCCTCCTCCTCCAACCCCCCTCCTCTCTTCTTCTCCCCCTCCAACCCCCCCCTCTCTCCATCCTCCCCTCCCCCTTCCTCTCTCTCCCCTCTCCTCCTCTTCCTCCATCCTCCTCCTCCTCCCCTCTGCAGGGTATCACCTCCCTCCTCTTCCTCTCTCTCCCCTCTCCTCCCTCTTCCCTGGAGGAGGAGCCTCCTCCCTCTGCAGAGCGTCATGGTCGGATTGGAAGGAGATCGCCACCGCGGCGAGGCTCAAGAGGGAACCTCAGCCTGACCAGTACCAGCTGAGATCCAGAGGTCAGGCTGAGTCAAACATCGGAAAAGAAGCTGACCGAGTCTTGCAACAAACTCAGGCTGCCGAAAATCCAGACGTTGCAACAAACTCACTGCCACGAAAAACATCGAGAACATGGGCTCTTACACGTGCTGTAGACCATCTAGAAAAGTCCATTTGGAAAAGTTTTAAAACATCCTCAAGAGTACTAAGAAAGCTCTGACCATCGTGCTGTAGACCATCTAGAAAAGTCAATTTGGAAAAGTTTTAAAACATCCTCAAGAGTACTAAGAAAGCTCTGACCAATGGGTGCTGTAGACCATCTAGAAAAATCGAGATTTGGAAAAAGTTTAAAACATCCTCAAGAGTACTAAGAAAGCTCTGAGATAATACAGAAAAGTAAAAAAAAAGTAAAAGTAAAACAAGTAAAATACAACTGTTGACATACCCAGAAAAGGCTCTCTCTCAGCAAAGAGGGCCCTTAGTAGGCCAGCAGGGGTTAGATTAGTGTATGTAATTACTAATGGAGTAGAAAGTAAGGATTTAAGAGGTTGTTCATGCTCTGTCATCTTCTGTGGTCAGACGCATGGAGTAAAAAGTCAGGAATTAAGATGTTGCTCATGCTCTGTCATCCTCTGTGAGTGAACTGTGTGCTTGTGTTTGCTTGTGTCCATTTCACAGGCCAAGGAGCAGGGGAAGGCGGAGGTGGAGGAGCTTCTCTCCAAACTGCAGAAGGTACGAACCAGAGCCCTGCTGCTACACTGTATCACAGTCCGGAGGAAGTAGTACCAGACACTTTCTAATGAGGAGACACAGCACTCAAATAATCCTCCATAGAAATGCAATATGGCTGTTGTCTACACATATCCCACCCCTTATCCAAAAGCCCATGTAAATACATTGAGGCAATCGTATGGTGTGTTGTGAAGAAATCATGCCAATCATGTGTTTGATCTAGCCGGCTGGAACTGCAAGATTGGTTAATGTGGTGAAGCCTTGCGCCCACTTGCGCATTTCTGCTGAATGGGATGCCCAACGAGTGCCCAAAAAGCATTGCAATATGGCCGCCGAGTGGAGAGACTTGCCTAAAAGGACTTTGGTAGTACCTCATAACGACCCACAGCCCTACGGTACCACTGTGGCACCTACAGGGCTCACCGAGAGGGATTATTATCGTAGACGTGTATGGTATTTAAAGGTGCTCTAAGGGATGTTACGCCGTATCTACTGTAAGTTAAACCATTTTTATCACATACTGCAAACATTACCTCACCATCCACTAGCTGCCTGTGCCCTAAATACTGTACACCGTAACCTGTACACTGTACAGTACTGTACACACGCAGCCTCTGTTGACAGCCAGGGCTCCAAAAACACCAACAAAAACGACTTGGTCCAACCTGGACCATAAAAACATAACAAACAGTTCCAGAAAATCACTGGACGAGATGTGGTTCAGGAGAGTTTCAATTGCACGGGGGACAACTCGGGTAGACGAATGGAACCCACCAATATGGAACACACGAGTTTTAATTGAGGGAGGGACGGAGAGGGGGAGGACGGGGTGGGAGGTAACTTTCTGATGTTCTTTTTTGAACGTCAACAGAAGTGAAGTAACATCACTTAGAGTACCTTTAAATACTGAAAACAAATGCCTGCAGAGAGAACAGAAATATTATCATATCACCATATGTATGCATAAAAACAACAATCACAGTGCAAGGACTAGTAACAGCTGCTGTATATTTAGATGTACAATTTGTTTCCCAACACAGGTCAACACGGAGCAACAGACCAAAATCCAGGAGCTGGAGGACAAACTTGTTAAGGTGAGCAGATGGACACACAGCACCTGCATGTAATGGACGCTGATGGGTGGAGCGGCAGTTATAACCTGCTGTGGAGTTGCATGTAATGGACGCTGATGGGTGGAGCGGCAGTTATAACCTGCTGTGGAGTTGGACTTGAGATGGAGGCCGGGCAGTGTAAAGCACTAAATACATCTCAGTAGTTTTTCTAGGGATCACACCTACTATCATAGTCACACCACTTTGAGCTGGGGGTTTAATGTTGTTGATGTTGTTTATTGTGTGTGTGTGTGTGTGTGTGTGTGTGTGTGTGTGTGTGTGTGTGTGTGTGTGTGTGTGTGTGCGTATGCATGAATATGTGTTATGGCATGTGTCTCTGTGCGTACGTGTGTGTGTGTGTGTGTGTGTGTGTGCATGTCTGTGCGTACGTGTCGGCATATGTGTGTGTGTGTGTGCGTGTGTGTGTGTGTGTGTGTGTGTGTGTGTGTGTGTCTCAGGCAGTGAAGGCGAGTACGGAGGCCTCTGACCTCCTGCAGAGCGTGCGGCAGGCCAAGGAGCGCATGGAGAGAGACCTGGAGCGCCTGCATACCAAAGAGGACAACAGCGACAGCCTGCGCAGACGCCTGCGAGAGACAGAGGTCAGGGGTCAGGGGTCAACACATACACCAGGGTCACCTGACTCTTCCACTGATGTCATTAGAACACATACACCAGGGTCACCTGACTCCTCCAGTGATGTCATTAGAACACATACACCAGGGTCACCTGACTCTTCCAGTGATGTCATTAGAACACATACACCAGGGTCACCTGACTCCTCCAGTGATGTCATTAGAACACATGCACCAGGGTCAGCTGACTCCTCCAGTGATGTCATTAGAACACATGCCATGGTCACGTGATGAGACTAGTGATGTCATCACCAGATAATAGCAAATCAGGACTAATGGTGCGTTCATGAGCACCTGGGAAGTGGGAGAATTCTATAGTATAATGGACTTGTTCCATGCCCAAATAAGTCACTTCATTGATTGTTTATGTCATACTCATAAGCGCAGGCGATTGAGATATTGAACAGTACTTCCCAGAGTACTTTTGAGTAACTACGTGATGTTAGCCTTCTGGCTAGCTAGCCTATGAACATTTGCAACGTCACCAGTGTGTTGTTGTCAAGTGAACGCTTTCAGTTCAGAAGTATGGAGTTCCAAAGTGGGGACCTTCCCACTTCACAGCCACATGAACACACTATGAAACCACACAAATGATATGCATGACATCATGTTAGAATAAAGCTGAATTCTAAATTCTAATTCTAATAATTAGTCTTATCAAAGACAGAAGTGGAGATAATATAATCCATCAAAAGAGTAATAGAACTTCAAAGAATAATAAACGCATTCCTTCAAAACAGCTACATGTAAGTCTAAACCGAACCCTAAGATACAGTAGAATTCCAACAGTAATTATATAACCCTAAGATGAGTTGTGGCAAAAATGTACTCACATAAAAAACACATGGACAAGTAAATTATTGAACACCTTCCTTACATAAAGTGGCTTCTACATGCCAAACTCTAAATGCTCAACATGCTCTCTCCCCTGATGTGCTCTAATGTGTGTGTCCATGTGCCTGTGTGTGTGTGTGTCCGTCCGTGCCTGTGTGTGTGTGGTGTGTGTGTGTCTGTGTGTGTGCGCTCGCGTTGTGTGTGTCTGTGTGTGTGTGTCTGTGTGTGTGTGTGTGTGTGTGTGTGTGTGTGTGTGTGTGTGTGTGTGTGTGTGTGTGTGTGCGCAGGATGGCCGTAAGACTCTGGAGAACCAGGTAAAGCGCCTGGAGATTGTGGAGCGCAGGGAGAGCAAGCTGAAGGAGGACATGCAGACTAAATCACAACAAATACAACAGATGGGCGACAAAATCAGGGTACACACACACACACGCACTTACACATGTACGCACACACACACACACACACACACACACACACACACACACACACACACACACACGCACACAAACATACACTCATGCTCACCTACTGCTCTCCAACAAAAAATAACACACTGACACATAAACAAGCACACACACACACACAAACGCACACACGCACGCACACACACACACACACACACACACACACACACACACACACACACACACACACATCAATGCACACAAATACTGTTCCCCTCTGGCGCAAAAAATGACAAATGACAAATCGACCCTTAACAAATTAATAGGAGAGTGTGTGAGAGAGAGTGTGTGTGTGTGAGAGAGAGAGGACGTTATTCAGTCCTGTGAGATGATCACCACATGTGAGATCAGAGTGTGTTTAGTTCAGTGTGTGTGTAGTCTCATCACTAAATCAGATTTACCTCTTGATTGTGTTTGATTTAGAGTGATGATCACAGACATGGGTCTCATGTCAAATTTGGGAATATGTCTGACTCAAGGATTTGGAATGATGTTAAAATGCTGCAGCATATCCAGTCTAGCTCTTGCTGGAGGCCAGCCTATATGATCTGATGGTCACACTATAAAGCACTCCTCATAACAAATCAGACTGAAGGACACAGTGCTCAAGGCAAACATCTGATAGCCTGTGCTGGACGATGCTCACCCTGAATGAAGAACACATATGAAGCTAGAAGTCCAATGCAGATATAAATCTCACACAGACAGGGGCTTGTGTGTTCATAATGGACACATTTATAGAGAGAGAGCTTTATCCAGACAGCCAGAGCACTTGTTGAGTGTAAACTCAATTTCTACTGACGTCCCCAAATGCAGAGAGCTGGACAGTGTTGCTCTCTCCCCTACAGCACTGCATTATGGGTTGTGTGTTTGTTCAGGACCTGGAGGAGAATCTGAACTGTGTTGCTCTCTCCTGTTGCATTATGGGTTGCATTGCATTATGGGATGGTTATGTGTTCAGGATCTGGAGGAGAATCTGAACTGTGTTGCTCTCTCCTGTTGCATTATGGGTTGCATTGCATTATGGGATGGTTATTTGTTCAGGACCTGGAGGAGAATCTGAACTGTGTTGCTCTCTCCTGTTGCATTATGGGTTGCATTGCATTATGGGATGGTTGTTTGTTCAGGATCTGGAGGAGAATCTGAACTGTGGCTCTCTCCTGTTGCAGGGTTGCATTGCATTGGGATGGTCAGATCTGGGGATGGAGGCCCACTACGCCATGCTCATCTGGAGACAGAAGCAGAAGGAGAGACTCTTTGAGGACAAGATTAAGGTACTGGACACTCAGCACAGACAGGACAGGGCAAGAACAACAACAACAATAACAATAACAACAAACAGGACAGGACAGACAAACAGCAAAAACAACAACAACAACACATTGCATGTATATAGCGCTATATTATCGAGGCACTCAAAACGTTTCACATTGAAGGGGGAACCCCACCAACCACCACCAATTTAGATAGATAGATAGATAGATAGACAGATAGATAGATAGATAGATAGATACTTTATTGATCCCTAGGGGATATTCAATAAAAAAAAATGTATAGTATATATACTCTTTTGATCCCGTGAGGGAAAATTGGTCTCTGCATTTATCCCAATCCGTGAATTAGTGAAACACACACAGCACACAGTGAACACAAAGTGAGGTGAATCACACACTAATCCCGGCACAGTGAGCTGCCTGCATCAACAGCGGCGCTCGGGGACCAGTGAGGGGTTAGTTGCCTTGCTCAAGGGCACTTCAGCCGTGCCTACTGGTCGGGGTTCAAACCGGCAACCCTCCGGTTACAGGTCCGAAGTGCTAACCAGTAGGCCACAGCTGCCCCACAAGAAATGTAGCACCCACCTGGTTGATGCACGGCAGCCGTTATGTGCCAGAGCGCTTACCACACACCAGGTTGAGGTGGAGAGTCACTATTTCATTATTTTTAGTATTCAAAGTTGCTTTATTTGCATGACGGTTTGGATCTTGTTTTGCAAAGCTAGAGTTAAGAAAGAATAACAGATTCATAGATGTGTATTTAACACATTTTTAGCATGTATAAGTTTTTGATCAAATACATTAGTATGCTACCCTATTTCTAGCACAAAGTGCAAAACACAAAGCACTAAGTAAAAATATTGTTTAAGAATATTTGTGATATTTTTGGATTGTAGTTCGCCATTGGCTTTTTAGGAAAGCAGCCTAGCAATGCTATTATTTTTTTAGGATGCTGCTCTTGTTGACAAGGATGATGTTTGTTGTTGATGTTTGTTTGTTTGTTTGTTGTATGCTGTATGTGGTGTGTGGTGTGTGTGTGTGTGTGTGTGTGTGTGTGTGTGTGTGTGTGTGTGTGTGTGTGTGTGTGTGTGTGTGTGTGTATGTGTGTGTGTGTGTGTATGTGTGTGTGTGTGTGTGTGTGTGTGTGGTGTGTGTGTGTGTGTGTGTGTGTGTGTGTGTGTGTGTGTGTGTGTGTGTGTGTGTGTGTGTGTGCAGGTCCTAGAGGTCCAGATGAAGGCTGACCTGGCTGATAAGGAGGCTCTGGAGTCCAAGCAGAACACCTATGAGGAGGAGGCCCGAGAGAGCAGCAAGCTCATCAGCGAGCAGAAGGCTGTAAGACACACCGCCACTGACCTTTCACCTCTCACTTCTGCCCTCTCACACAGACGCTTCCCTCCACCCCTCAAAAGGCTGTTACCTCCACCCCTCAAAAGGCTGTTTCCACTGCCCCTCAAAAGGCTGTTACCTCCACCACTCAAAAGGCTGTTACCTCCACCCCTCAAAAGGCTGTTACCACTGTCCCTCAAAAGGCTGTTACCACTGCCCCTCAAAAGGCTGTTACCACTGCCCCTCAAAAGGCTCTCAAGGCCCCACTTCTCAGTAATTAGTTCTGTCTGTCCCTTTAGCACAAATAGTTGAAACTCCCAGCAGGCCAATACACAGATGGCTTCGGCCCTCAGTCTGAACTGGGAGTGAACATGAACTATTTACAAGGGTGGAGCTGTGAAGTACAGAGATCTGAGCCCGCGCTCCACAGTCTTGAAAGAATTCATTTCATGCTGTTGCAGGGCAGTGCATTCAGTCTCTCTCTCTCTTTCTTTCTCTCTCTCTCTCTCTCTCTCTCTGCAGACTATTAATGCCATGGACTCCAAAATGAGTAGTCTGGAGCAGAGGATCGCTGAGCTGTCTGAGGCTAACAAGCTAGCGGCTAACAGCAGCATCTACACTCAGAAGAACATGTACGTATACTACTACTGCATTATTGAGACCGGCAATCAACCACCAATCAATCAATCAATCAATCAATCAATCAAACTCCCTAACCAATCAACAAGTAAATATTTTTAGTCATTTAATCTTTCTCTCATCCACTCTCTGACACTTATTCACTCTTCATTATCAGAGGAACTTGTGTGTCGCGTGCTGTTTCATAATAAGACTCTGTCAGTCAGTGAGTCAGTCAAGAACTGATTCAATCAGTAGTCTCTCTCTCTCTCTCTCTCTCTCTCTCTCTCTCACACACACACACACACACACACACACACACACACACACACACACACACACACCAACATTCCCACAGGCTGTCCACCACTCACTCTCCTACTCATAATGCGGAGGGTAATAATGAAAGCAGATTTTGTCACATGCAGTACTACTCCATTGAGGCTCACACAGTTTGAAACCTTGAATGGAATTGTTTATTCAGCAGTTCAGTTTTATTAATCACACCTCTAAAAATATACTGGTTGATCAAAATACATCTGTAGTTCCAAGGCTCTGTAGTCCACAAGGAAAAATCTCATTCCATGTTATACAAAGTGTTCCTCTATTGCCAATGCAACTCATCCCATAATATCCCAGGCCTGTCGGCAACTCCAGGCTTGTATCTAGCTCTATTGTGTGTGTGTGTGTGTGTGTGTGTGTCTATCAGGA
>NC_063193.1:28956432-28958932 GCF_017589495.1 Alosa alosa
TTTAAAAGAGGGGGCATCTCTCTCTCCTCCTCTCTCAACTCAGAGGCAGGGACAGAGCGTCTATTTATTTCTTTTTTTTTGTTTTGTTTTCTCACTGTTTATAATAACTTTGGGTTGCACTCTGTGCATAGATCAATGCGCTATATAATTAAACATTACTTTCTTCTCCTCCTTTCTCCTTTTCCTCCTCCCTCCTCCATCCTCTCTCTCACCCTCACTCTCTTTCTATCCATCTCCCTCAACATCCTTTCTTTTTGTCTTGTGTGTGGAGTGCCATTTCATAGATCAATGCCTCTTTCTCCCTCTCTATCACACACTCTCTCTTTCTATCACTCCCTCAACATCCCTCTCCATTTCCATGCCTCTTTCTCCCTCTCTATCACACTCCCTCTCTCCCTTCATTTTTCTCTCCCCGTCCCCTTGCTCTTTCATGTCTTTCTCTCTCTCTCTCTCTCTCTCCCTCTCTCTCTCCCTCCCTCTCTTCTTCCTCGGCCAGCTCATTAATTAGCCGTCTGTCCTGTCCTCGTCTCCTCTCGCCTGCTGTCTTGACCAGCCCTGCACTGTGCACTCCTCTCTGCTCCTGCTCTGTTCTGTAGTGCAGTGCAGCCTCGGTGTGTGTGTGTGTGTGTGTGTGTGTGTGTGTGTGTGTGTGTGCTGTACACTGGCACCCTGGCGCTACGACACTGTCCACTGATGAGGTCTTTCTTTCATGGCATTATGGCTTCAGCATCAGCCTCAGATCATAAGAGTTTCCACTCTGATCCCCCAATCCTCTAACGACTCGCCAGCTCAGCTACCAGGACCAATCAGCACTCACGGAATACTGGATTCAGCTTAAAAGTTCTAGATCAGAACCTGCATCTTTTTATCATTCTAAAACAATTCACCCCCATGAGTTGTGCAGAGAAGCAGCTCTAAATGTTATATGGTCATATATGTCATATATGTCATATATGTTTCTATACAGTATATTAAACATAGATGTAGAATAATCTGAAATGTAGTCCAATAAGACTGTTTTGGGGCATAATGGATAAACGCAGCTTCCAATTTGTTTGTGGGAGCACTTTGGGGTAATGCATTAAAAGATTAGAATTAGATGATCTTAAGTTTCTAGGTTGATAAGATATTAAAAAGCTCAGAGATATATGAAGGTGCTATGCCATTCAGAGCTTTGTAAGTAATTCATAACCTTAAAATCAATTCTATAGGAAATAGGAGCCAGTGCAGTTCAGCCAACACAGGGTGATGTGTTCTCTCTTAGTCTTGAAGCTAAAAGTCTAGCCGCAGAGTTCAGTATGAGTGCCAATTTCTTTAGATGTTTTTGGGAAGACCAGTGAAAAAAGTGCATTGCGGCAGTCTAACCTGCTAGCTAAAGGCGTGAATTAGTTTTTCTGCATCTTGTTGAGTTAAAATGACTTTGGCAATGTTTCTCAAGTTAAACATACAAATCTTAACAAGTAGATTACTAAGAATGCATCATTTAGTTTCAAAAAGTTTTTTGCTCATCCACTGATTAATGGAGGTTAGGCATGCAGTGAGGGAGCAAAGGCCATACAGAAAGATACAATTTATCATCTTATTTATTTTTTTGAATTATTTTTATTGGAGTCCAAATATGCATTTCAAACAGAATATTGGATCTTTACCATCAATGTATACTGTAATTTTAACTAAAATCCATAGTCTTCCTTTTTCACAACAGCCATTTTAAAGCATGTTTTCTAATGAGGTGTTTATTACCTGAGTTCTATATACTTTTTTGAGGAATGTAGTATTATCTAAATGTGTGTATAAAAAGTATGTTTGAGAATACTTCTCATACTGATGTATACTCCACATACATCTCAACTTTGAACCCTAAACCAATAGCCTATCACAAATGGTAGAGGATCCTTAGAGAAGTGGTTCACTTCTTGCTAATTTTACTCTAAGTGCGGAAAAAGTACACCCACACACTCACTCAAACATGCACACAGATAGTGGTATGTAATTTTAGTGTAATTACTATTGATGTGAAATCATTCACTGTTTTAATGATGATTATCTTTAGAAATCTTTAATAATGTTGAAAGGTTAAGAAGTACACAGCAGCAGATACCTGACCCCTTACCTGTCCCGTCTCGTCCCCAGGTGATCACAGACCTGGAGGAGCAGTTGACACACCTGACCCAGGAGAACGCTGAGCTGAACCGCCAGAACTTCTACCTGTCCAAGCAGCTGGATGAGGCCACGGATGAGAGGGAGGAGAACCTGCAGCTGGACGAGGACCGGACTCCCACGCGGTGGCTGACCGGGAGATGCACCTCAACAACCAGAAACAGGTAAAAAAAAAAAGGACATGGAAATGCAATACACACACCCACACACACTATCGGTCCATATAAATACTCATCGTCCGACAAGTCTAAGAATAGAGCACTGGGAGGCTGCTCAGAGGCGTAAGTCCAGCTGAACAAACTGAGGTGGTGTAGAGACAGGTGGGTGTGCTTGTTTCCTG
>NC_063193.1:28961432-28976432 GCF_017589495.1 Alosa alosa
TCTCCTCTCCTCCTGTCCTCTCCTCCTCCTCTCCTCCTCTCCTCCTCCATCGCTGGTCTCAGTCCTGAGGAGGGGGATGTGTGAGCGCATGGTGACTGGCTCCACAGCATCAGCACTCCAGTCAGAATAACATACAGCACACCGGTCAGACACACACACACACACACACCATAAAGCCACACACACACCATGAAGCCACACACAACACCCCCGTCACACACACACACACAGCTAACAGGCACAGACACAGACCTCAAGGGACATACAGCACACCAGTCAGACACACACACACATACCTCACAGCCACACACACACTTGGAGCTACACTAAACTAGCCTCAACACACCATACTGTTACTAATTCAGCCAAGAAAAGTTTATTACTAGTCCCATAGCAACTATGTTGGAATAGTATTCTTTTTCATTTTTACTTAGAAACATCAATAAGATTTTAAAATTTTTACTAATAGCTAAGTTTTATTGCTGACTAGAATTTCGGCAGTAGATCACGGAGTTCCTGACCTGTATTGGTTCTTCTATCCCCTGTAGAATATTGAGACCTTGATCTGTGTTGGTTCCTCTTGTAGAACATTGGGACTTGATGTGTGTTGGTTCTCTGTGTCCCCCCTGTAGAACATTCAGAGCCTGACGTGTGTTGGTTCCCTGTAGCGAAGGGAGAGAGTCTTGAACCCGGGTCTCCGGGGCACTAAACCTGCAGCTTGACCGCAACGCCAAAGAGCCAGGCCCGTTGGTATGGCAGTCAGAGCGCATACTCAACTGTAGTGACAGTACTCCGTCACACTGCCCATATAGAACATTGAGACCCTAACATGTGTTGGTTCCGCCTGTAGATCATTAAGACCCTAACGTGTGTTGGTTCCGGCTGTAGAACATTGAGACCCTAATGTGTGTTGGTTCCCCCTGTAAAACATTGAGACCCTAATGTGTGTTGGTTCTCCATGTAGAACACTGTAACCCTAACGTGTGTTGGTTCCCCCTGTAGAACATTGAGACCCTAACATGTGTTGGTTCCACCTGTAGAACATTGACATTGAGACCCTAATGTGAGTTGGTTCCCCATGTAGAACACTGAGACCCTAACATGTTTGTTTCGCCTGCAGAACATTGAGACCCTTAATGTGTGTTGGTTCCCCATGTAGAACATTGAGACCTTAACGTGTGTTTGTTCTCCATGTAGAACATTGAGACCCTAATGTGTGTTGGTTCCCCCTGTAGAACATTGAGACCCTAACATGTGTTGGTTCCCCCAGTAGAACATTGAGACCCTAACGTGTGTTGGTTCCACCAGTAGAACATTGAGACCCTAACGTGTTTGTTCCACCTGTAGAACATTGAGAACCTAATGTGTGTTGGTTCCCCATGTAGAACATTGAGACCCTATCATGTTTGTTTCGCCTGCAGAACATTGAGACCCTAATGTGTGTTGGTTCCCCATGTAGAACATTGAGACCCTAACGTGTGTTGGTTCCCCATGTAGAACATTGAGACCCTATCATGTTTGTTTCGCCTGCAGAACATTGAGACCCTAATGTGTGTTGATTCCGGCTGTACAACATTGAGACCCTAACGTGTGTTGGTTCTCCCTGTAGAACATTGAGACCCTAACGTATGTTGGTTCTCCCTGTAGAACATTGAGACCCTGAAGACGACATGCACCATGCTGGAGGAGCAGGTGGTGGAGCTGGAGACGCTGAATGATGAGTTCCTGGAGAAGGAGCGGCAGTGGGAGGCCTGGAGGTCCGCTCTGGACGAGGAGAAGAACCAGGCCGAGAGGAGAGCCAGGGAGCTGCAGAGACAGCTGGACAACGAGAAACAGAACAGGTCAAACATGCACACACACACACACACACACACACACACACACACACACACATGCATACATGCACAAACACGCACACATGCACACACACACACACACACACACACACACACACACACACACACACACACACACACACACACACACACACACATACTACACACATGCACTCATATGCCTCAAGATACAGATAGATATACAAACACAAACGCGCACATACACAAACACACACACACACACACACACACACACATACACACACACTGAAAACATTTCAATTTCAATTATACAGGACATAGTATATTTTCTTCTTTGCGATCTGAGATGGTGTTTGTCAGGGGGCTGTGTGTGCATTCTGTTTGAAGTGGCTTAACACATTCATAAACTTCTAATCTAATCCCTAGAGAACTGTGAATGGGAGCTGGATGAGGGAATGTATGTATTGAGCTCATTCTAAGACAAGACCAGTATAACATGTCACACACACACACACACACACACACACATGGTATGCTCATAAGGGAATGTAACACACACACACACACACACACATGGTATACTCATGAGGGAATGTATGAACTGAACTCATTTTTAGACTACAGTAGCATAACATGGCACACACAAACACATTGACACCCATCACACACACGCACTCCAAGATTACACACACACACACACACACACACACACACACACACACACACACACACATGCAGTACGCGCTCATGAGGGAATGTATGTACTGAGCTCATTTTGAGACAACAGCAGCATGGCAGGAGCAAGATGCTGCAAAAGCATCTCAAAAGGGAAAAGACTGAGTGAGAGGACGAGGCAGGAATATCACTGGATGGAAAACTACTGGCACTCTGCTGGTGGCAAGCAGAGGAGATTCAGAGTTCATAGACTTCATGCTGTGTGTGCGTGCGTGTGTGTGTGTGTGTGTGTGTGTGTGTGTGTGTGTGTGTGTGTGTGTGTGTGTGTGTGTGTGTGTGTGACATTATTGTGTAATGTGTGTTACATTATTGTGAGTAATAATAATGTAATACTTTCCAATATACTTACTGTAGCTGTCAAAATGTTTACAGTTTTTGCATTATCATGTAATTATTACATTATAAGGTTCATTATTCCTTTGCAAAGCCTGCCTGTGTGTCCCTCTCCTTCAGAATGTGTGTGTGTATCCATCTCTGATTCTCTCTCCTTTGAGTGTGTGTCCCTTTTTGATTTTGTGCATCTCTCTTCTTCTGTGTGTATGTCTGTCTGTCTATCTGTGTGTCGTGTGTGTGTTTGTGTGCATGTGTAGGTGTGTTTGTGTGTACATGCATGTGTGTGTGTGTCCATGTGTTTCTCTCTCTGTGTGCAGGTTTATGGACCAGCGCGGTTCGGAGTCTCGGCAGGCGGTGGACCTGGCGGTCAAGGAGCACAAAGCTGAGATCCTGGTGCTGGTAGCAGGCCCTCAAGGACCAAGCTCAAAGAAGAGGGGGCTCTCGACAGTCCGTCCCTCTGTGTGTCTGTCTGTCTGTCTGTCTGTCAAAGTGTCCATCCCTCTATCTGTCTGTCTCTGTCTGACTGTGACTCAGTCTGGACTTGTTCCATTGAGAAGCAGCTATGGCGAACCAGAGCGGTTTGAACCACCTGCACCAATCAAATTGTTTGGGCGGGGCTTTATAATGATGATGGACAGATGAGCAATGGTGCCCTCTCGTCTATCCGCGTCACCTGACCTGAGTGTGCTTCGGTTGATTTTGTTTGCAGCAAAAAAGCCTGTCACTAGAAGTTAGACATTTGAATTTCACTATCACAGCTGTTGTACAAAAGTATTGACAGCACAATAACTTTAAAAAAAAAAAAAAGACCAGAAAACAGTATTAAGGCATTTGTGGAGAAGAAGGATGGTTTGGGTATTCATCCCAGCCTACAGGATTCACGGCAAGCTATTTCATTGCTCTGATTGGTTAAAGTCTATCAATTGAGTACAGAGGCATCCCCCCCCCCCCCTGTATCGGATGAAACACGCCTCATAATCATGTCCCAATGGGCAGTATCAGACTCACATTCTGAATGGAATTGAGTATGAGGACGCCATGCTACATCCATCCATACATTATCATTTATTCATTCATTTATTTATTCATTCATTCTCTGTTTTCTTTTATCCACCTATCCACAGGCATCTAGGCATCCATCCAGGCATCCATCTCTCGATCTCTCTGTCTGTTGAACAGCGTCTGTATGTCTTCATTCGTCAGTTCACTGTGTGCTGAGTGTGTTTCACTAATTCATGGATTGGGATAAATGCAGAGACCAAATTTCCTCAGGGGATCAAAAGAGTATATATACTTATACTAAACTTACTATACTATACACACACACACACACACACACACACTAACACACCCATGCACACTCACATTCATGCTATTGTCACTGTGTGTGTGTGTGTGTGTGTGTGTTACTCATGCTGTGTCTGTGTCACTCTAAGTTATAAAGTCTCTATGAAGTTATCTGTTCCTGTCTCTCTGTATTCTGTCAGAGTGCATAATTAGTGTGCTTCAGATTCAGAATGACTTGAGTGACTGAAACCTTATTATCTTTCCCCCTCCACACACACACACACTAACACACCCATGCACACTCACATTCATGCTATTGTCACTGTGTGTGTGTGTTACTCATGCTGTGTCTGTGTCACTCTAAGTTATAAAGTCTCTATGAAGTTATCTGTTCCTGTCTCTCTGTATTCTGTCAGAGTGCATAATTAGTGTGCTTCAGATTCAGAATGACTTGAGTGACTGAAACCTTATTATTGTGTGTGTGTATCCATCTCTGATTCTCTCTCCTTTGAGTGTGTGTCCCTTTTTGATTTTGTGCATCTCTCTTCTTCTGTGTGTATGTCTGTCTGTCTATCTGTGTGTGCGTGTGTGTGTTTGTGTGCATGTGTGAGTGTGTTTGTGTGTACATGCATGTGTGTGTGTGTCCATGTGTTTCTCTGTGCAGGTTGCGAGCGGACCAGCGCAGTTCGGAGTCTCGGCAGGCGGTGGACCTGGCGGTCAAGGAGCACAAAGCTGAGATCCTGGTGCTGCAGCAGGCCCTCAAGGACCAGAAGCTCAAAGCAGAGGGGCTCTCCGACACGGTCCGTCCCTCTGTGTGTCTGTCTGTCTGTCTGTCTGTCAAAGTGTCCATCCCTCTATCTGTCTGTCTCTGTCTGACTGTGACTCAGTCTGGACTTGTTCCATTGAGAAGCAGCTATGGCCGAACCAGAGCGGTTTGAACCACCTGCACCAATCAAATTGTTTGGGCGGGCTTTATACGATGATGGACAGATGAGCAATGGTGCCTCGTCTATCACGTCACCTGACCTGAGTGTGCTTCGGTTGATTTTGTTTGCAGCAAAAAGCCTGTCACTAGAAGTTAGACATTTGAATTTCGCTATCACAGCTGTTGTACAAAGTATTGACAGCACAATAACTTTAAAAAAAAAAAAAAGACCAGAAAACAGTATTAAGGCATTTGTGGAGAAGAAGGATGGTTTGGGTATTCATCCTAGCCTACAGGATTCACGGCAAGCTATTTCATTGCTCTGATTGGTTAGGTCTATCCAATTGAGTACAGAGGCATCCCCCCCCCCCTGTATCGGATGAAACACGCCTCATAATCATGTCCCCAATGGAGCAGTATCAGACTCACATTCTGAATGGAATTGAGTATGAGGACGTCATGCTACATCCATCCATACATTATCATTTATTCATTCATTTATTTATTCATTCATTCTCTGTTTCTTTCTTTATCCACCTATCCAGGCATCTAGGCATCCATCTCTCGATCTCTCTGTCTGTTGAACAGCCGGTCTGTATGTCTTCATTCGTCTGTCCATGTTATTATCTATTGATTAACCTGTTGAGGAGTGAATTATTTTCCTGGTTCCTTTTAGAATTCTATAGCCTAGAAATCTAGATCTTTGATGTGAATTGTACGATGGAGTATTAGGGCCACATAGGAAGCAAAAATATATTTTTGCCATGACGAGATTAAACTCGACATGCCGACATTAAACTCGAAATACAGTTTAAACATACAGTTTAAGCTATGTACACTTCCCACAACTCCAATATTTGACAACCATGAATCTCAATATCCATTTACTAAGACGCCAAATTGGCAGCTATGCCAATAAGTATAGTATGGTACATATACTCTTTTGATCCTGTGAGGGAAATTTGGTCTCTGCATTTATCCCAATCCGTGAATTAGTGAAACACCTACTGGTGGCCTACTGGTTAGCGCTTCTGACTTCCGGAGGGTTGCCGGTTCGAACACCGACCAGTAGGCACGGCTGAAGTGCCCTTGAGCAAGTCACCTTATCCCTCACTGCTCCCCGAGCGCCGCTGTTGTTGCAGGCAGCTCACTGCGCCGGGGTTAGTGTGTGCTTCACTTCACTGTGTGTTCACTGTGTGCTGAGTGTGTTTCACTAATTCATGGATTGGGATAAATGCAGAGACCAAATTTCCCTCAGGGGATCAAAAGAGTATATATACTTATACTAAACTTACTATACTATACACACACACACACTAACACACCCATGCACACTCACATTCATGCTATTGTCACTGTGTGTGTGTGTTACTCATGCTGTGTCTGTGTCACTCTAAGTTATAAAGTCTCTATGAAGTTATCTGTTCCTGTCTCTCTGTATTCTGTCAGAGTGCATAATTAGTGTGCTTCAGATTCAGAATGACTTGAGTGACTGAAACCTTATTATCTTTCCCCCACACACACACACACACACACACACACACACACACACACACACACACACACACACACACACACACACACACACACACACACAGCTAGGTGACCTGGAGAAGAAGCATGGCATGCTGGAGATGAATGCTCGTAGTCTGCAACAGAAGCTGGAGTCCGAGAGAGATGTCAAGCAGAGGCTCATGGATGAGGTGCAGCCTGTTTCAAAATACACCACACCTGTCTAACTCATTTTTCTCATTTTCTATTTTTGTTTGAGACAAATCATTCTCACAGCATCCATTTTTAAAAAATGTGAACTCTTCAAATCAACCATTTAATTTAAGCTTATTTCAATAATGAATGAGAACACTTAAATTTTCTAAAAAAGGGTGCTAGAGTTAGCTAACATGGAAGCAAACTCTGTCCATGTTCCATCTGAGTGTTCTGTCTGGGTGAAAAGCGTTTCAGAAGCAGAGTCTGTCCGTGTTCCATTCTGTGTGAGTGTTCTGTCTGAATGTGAAGAGTTCCAGAAGCAGATTCTGTCCGTGTTCCGTTCTGTGTGAGTGTTCCATCTGAGTGTGAAGAGTTCCAGCAGGAGATGCTGTCTGAGTTCTGTTCCCCTGTAGACACCAGCCGCTCTGCTTTCTGCACTCAGACCTTTCTTATGTAACTCTCCACACCAACTTCCACTTGTCTTTACTGTCAGTGCTGAGGCTTATGTAACACTAAGGGAGAATTAATATAGATGCTCTTAATATAGTTCTCTCTCCTTTGTCTTTGTCTTACTCTGTCAATTCATGTTTGTGTGTTTCTATTTGTGCACGTGTGTGTGTGTGTGTGTGTGTGTGTATGCACATATGTGTGTGTGTGTGTGTGTGTGTGTGTGTGTGTGTGTGTGTGTGTGTGTGTATGCACATATAGCAAGCGAAGCTGCAGCAGCAGCTGGACCTGCAGAAGAACCACATATTCCGCCTGACGCAAGGTTTGCAGGACGCTCTGGACCAGACTGACCTGCTGAAGACCGAAAGGACAGACCTGGAGTACCAGCTGGAGAACATCCAGGTACCGAGGAT
Source organism: Alosa alosa (assembly GCF_017589495.1). Lineage (NCBI taxonomy): Eukaryota > Metazoa > Chordata > Actinopteri > Clupeiformes > Clupeidae > Alosa > Alosa alosa. Next base: position 28,969,097 of record NC_063193.1, read on the forward strand.
TGGAGAGGGAGTGCGTTCTAAGAGAGAACATCTGTTCTGGCTAGGCAACACCTGAAGAACATTCAATTACAGAAGATTCGAGAGTGTCCTAAGAGAGAACATCTGTTCTGGCTAGACAGCAGCTGCAGAACATTCAGTTACAGAAGTTTAGAAAGAGAGTGTGTCCTAAGAGAGGTTCTGGCTAGAGAACATTCAGACAACATTCAGGTACAGAATGCCCTACTACAGAGAATATTGTAAGAGAGAGCATTTGTTCTGTCTAGACAACAGCTAGAGAACATTCAGGCAAAGACCATTCAAGCAGAGCACACCTCACTATAGCACAGCTAGAACCTGACAGAACCTCAAGGTAAAGAGCAGTCATGCACAGAATACTGAGCTAAAGAACAGGTTAGAAGAGAACGTCTTGAACATCTTAGAATATTCAAGTAGAGAAGATCTCACTGCTGCAGTTGTGGAAACTCAAAGAACTCAAAGAACTAATGAATACAGTCGGCCAAAAACTTGGCCGAACTTTTACCCTTCTCTCACCCCTCCTGAGTCTCTGATCGTCAGCATGAATCCTTCATGTGACTGTGAGCTGACAGTGCTGCTCTGGCGCCCCCTGCAGGCTGTGTACACCCAGGAGAAGGTGAAGATGGAGGGAACCATCACTCAGCAAACCAAACTCATTGACTTCCTCCAGGCCAAGGTGGACCACCCGTCAAAGAAGAAAAAGGTTACACACATTACACATAAAGGCAACCTTTTAAATACACACTTCAATTTCCCTAACTGTGTGCCTTTGATCAATGAGCAACACATGCAGCCATGCCTTCTGTTCATTATCAAAGCAGAGATATGATATGATATGATATTTATATGATATGATATATAATGAAACTGGTAGATGTCTTTGGAATATGACTTATTTGCCTCATCTAATATAGATACTGACCACACTGTACCATTCATCAAAGGTTGCTTTCTGCTTTGTGTAGGACTTGCATGTAAAGATGTCTGAGCCATGTTTACAAAGATCACATAGTCCTCTGGTAAATCATCTCTTTAACAATATCTAACATCCCTGTTGAAGGAATGCATCTAATTACTGATGTCTCTGTAATCTACTTATGAGTGTAGAGAATGCCTTTGAAAATTCCCATTAATGTCTTGCCTTGTCTTGCTTTGTGTAAATACCTTGATATAATCTCTATTGACTATCCTTAAATGGCATGCAGACTTTCTCTCTAGAATGGCCTTAGACAAAGCCTCTAGAATGTTCTTCTAGAGCCTCGCCATAGAACACAAACTGGGAATTTACTCAAATACATCTCTAAACAATAACTAAGTACCATTTTTCTTTAAAGCAGCACTATGTGAGTTTTGGTTTAAAATGAGCTAGCTACCTAAAAGGCACCTGAAGCCATGCAAACCCCGCCCAAATTATTATTGGCACTATTGGCAGCTTGTAACTGGTGTCTTTATTTTGATTATATAGTCCCCAGCAGTGTCATGCTGTGAAAGGTTTGATTTAATTTAATTGCCAACTTAATTGCCAGATAATAGCATTCCATAAAAAAAATGTATTTTTTTTACATAGCGTTGCTTTAAATGTCATAAGACATTTTTTGAGAGCTTCCCTATAATGGGACCTCTCAAAAAAAAGTCCCTGAAAGAGAAACATTCTAAGAATACATGTTGAGTGTTTCCACAGCGACTTAACCCATGCATGCCTATGTAGCAGGGAATCTTTGGTGGGCGCCGGAGAGAGGACCTGCTGGCTGCACTGGCCGCCCAGGGGCAGGGGCAGGGGCCCAATGCGTCCGCTGTGACCCCCGTGCCACTGCAGTACAGTGATCTGAAGAACGCCCTGGAGAAGGAACGATCCCGCTGCTCAGACCTGGAGGACGCCTTGCAGAAGACCCGCCTGGAGCTGAGAGATGGTGAGGAGCCATCGGGGGCCCTAATGCAGCAGACAGAGAGACCCTGCTCTGCCCTTCAGCAAAGCTAGCAGCTTCTTAAATTGCTGCCAAATGAGCGATTTTAAGGCTCAGCAGGAAGCATCTCTGTGATTGAACTCAGGCCTGATTATGGCTTGGCCCTGTCATGGCAGATTAGTACATTTCCATAGGGGAAGACATCTTAAGAGCTCCTGGCTCAACCCACATGAAAATTCATGCGTTTACTCAGGTGCAGGACATGCAGCTATACAGAGACAGACAGACTGGCTACACTGGGTGTGCTACTGAAGTGCTCCGTTTTCAGAGCAAAATGTATTATTATTTTTATTATGAATATACCTTAGTACATCAACATACATAATACAAATTAAGTATCACACTATCATCTGATTTGTATCTCTTTACAATATAGACTTAGTTGGGTAAATTCTATATATGAGTATAAATGAGGCTTTCTTAACCTTATTAGTGATACAGAGTATTTATTTGGAAGAACCCAAACCCTCTCCACCCCACCACGTAAAAATAGTTCTGTCAGGTCCATTAAGTCAAGAACAACACAGGCAATAAAAATTCTTTAGGAAATTTTATTGAATATATTACAAATTAAATTTGGCGGTATGGCTCTGTTCAGAGGGTCCCCAGACCTTTCATGAGCACCATGAAAGAGCAGTGAGCCTGGGGACCTGCAGCAGCATAGGGGGCGCTCACACAGTTTAACACTGAGCGAGCTAAACTATTCCCCCATATGAACAGAGCAGGCAACTATGACATAAAGCCTATGCCATGTTATACACCTACAGGGTGGAGCAGGGGAGGAGGTGGGTTGCATAAATGCGAGCAGCAAGCAGTTAGGAATAACTAAAGCAGCTTTAAATAAGGCGCCCTGTTTGGATGTAGCCATTTAGAAGTGAGGGGAGTGCGAAGGGAGTTGACAGCTGATCAGCTGATGCCCATAGCGGTTAGCAGCGCCTTGACTACTTGGCCTGCCAGAACTGACGCTCAATTTTCAGAATTGATTTTTTCCCCCGAATGTACGCACCGCTACCACGCCTGGTGTAGCCAGTTCCACTGATTGCAGGGGAAGCTGCAGCAGATGCTCCAGGAAAGAATTGCTTCAGTTACGTGACTGGTGTTGCCTGCCTGTGAGACCTCCATAGACATATGGAGTGTTCCCCTTAGCAAACACCCCATTTCATCTAGAACATTTAGGCCAATTTCTCAAGGGTACTTACAAAGTGTTTGAATAATATATTTTCTGTAACAAAAATTTTAATTTATCCAATTTATTTGTCCAAGATCAAGGGTTGTAATCCAGTGTCATAATTAATTTAGTTTTTAAGAGAGAGAGAGAGAGAGAGAGAGAGAGGTTTAGCTCCTTTTACAAATCAGCTCAACTCTCTCTCTCTCACCACCTGGGATGACCTTATGTCTTTCTCCCTCTCTCTCTGTTTCTCTCTCTCTCTCTGTGTCTGTTTTTCTCTCTCTCTCTCTCTCTCTCTGTGTCTCTCTCTCACCTCCTGGGATGACCTTATGTCTCTCTCTCTCTCTCTGTGTTTCTCTCTCTCTGTTTCTCTTTCTCTGTCTCTCTGTCTCTCTCTCTCTCTCTCTCTCACCACCTGTCCTGGGATGACCTATGACCTTATGTCTCTGGCCTCTCCCTCCCACAGCTCTCCAGTTTAAGGCGCTGGATCACGGGGGCACCCCTGCCACCCCTGGGCTGGCCCGGCAGCAGCTCATGATGTCCACCAAGTCCAACAAGTCCCCTGAGCACCAGCCCAACCCGGGACCTCTGGGCCCCTCCAGCTCTGGACGCCGCAAGGAGAGCACCAACGAAGGTGAGTCCCTCCGAGAGTGGACTCAGAGCTCATCCCTACGCATCCTACACAAATCTGCACATCCGATACAAATCTACTCATGCAAACTAATAGTTAGATCCTCTAATAGCTCAAAAGAATGTCATTCACCAACTCCACACAATATATCCACAACCAACTGAACACAATAGATCCTCAACTAACTGAACACAATATCATTCACCAACTCCACACAATATATCCACAACCAACTCCACACAATAGATCCCTAACTGAACACAATATCATTCACCAACTCCACACGATAGATCCACAACCAACTCCACACAATAGATCCCCTACTTACTCAATACAAGAGATTCTCCACCAACTCAAAACAATACACTCCTCATGGAACACAATTCTCTACTAACTCAACACAATAGATCCTTCACCAACTCAACACAATAGAACCTTCACCAACTCAACACAATAGATCCTTCACCAACTCAACACAATAGATCCTTTATCAGCGGAACACAGTAGGTCTACTACCACTACTACTACTAGCATATCCCATTATGCTTACTGTAAGCTGGACAGACACTGTGCGATTTCGATCCGATTTTAGCCCTAATTCAGCTGGCTCTGAGAAACAGGCTCTGAGAGTCGGGCTGAATTCCCGCCCAATCGGTTGTCGTTTGTCGTGCAGTTTGAGCAGTCTGTGAATGTCCATTGTGAGCACAGTAGGCACGACCAATTAAAACGTGTGGTCAGTTACTGAATCGCACAGTGTCTACTTCCCTACTGATACATCTCAGTACAGATAAAGGTATTGCGCTTACCTGCACTTACTGAAACACAGACTGTTAAACTGAAAAGGGAAACCTGGTGTTGAGCTCTTCTACTTCTCACTGCTGGTCTCTCTGATCCCTCTCTCCCCGATCTCTTCTCTGCTCTCCTCCTCTGGTCTGCCTATGAATCATCCACTCTCTCACACCCCAACAGACAAAAGAAGGGTGACTTTCGAAAGTAAGTTCCGTTGTAACGGGCTGAGGTAGCCTAGCGTTCTTTTCATGTGTTCATCTTTTTTTTTATCTTCCCAGATCGGAGCCGTGTCTGAACTAGATCTGGTCTAGATGCTGGCCCGGAGCTGGCCCCAGAGCTGTTCTAGACCAGTTCTAGATCTGTTCTAGACATGTTCTAGACTCGGTCCCTATCTGGGTCCCTGTCCCCTTTTGCTCTCCCCTAATACTCCCCTAAAGCACTAGCACAGACTAGCCATGGCGGCTGGGCCAGATTTAGAAGCTCTGCACCAGAATCCAAACGACACATAAGGACATGGAGAAGCTCGGTCAAGATATTCTTATTTGTATGACAGCTCCACTTCCTCCTAAATTAGCAACGCTAGCAAAGACTGTGACTGTGGGCACCTTTAAGGCTATGACTGCTCTTGCAGAGCAATGGATGTTGCCCCAGCAGATATTTCTTTTATTTATTAAAGCTGCAGTTGGCAAGATTTTTTTGATCACATTCACTGAAACCGACACTATGCTCCGACAGAATCACAAATCTCCACCTAGAGCCTGTTATTTGTTTTGCAAAAATCCACTGCTCCCGGTTCTTCTGGTCCAATCAGAGCAGGGCTGTGTGAGATCTGACTGTCAATCACAGTCTGGTGCAGTCTGGTGCGCACTGACGACCATGAACTCGATGAGAGGGTGCTCGGTGGTAGTGGGGGAGGGGAATGAGAGTTAAACATTGAACATTTTGGCTAAGTCCCCTCAATCTGTCAGACTTGCCAACTGCAGCTTTAAAACAAAAAACAAACAAACAAATAAACAAAAACACGTCATGAGTAGAGTGCACAGTGAGTATGCTCTCCTTTCTCTGAGTGCAAGGCTTTGTAAATCTGAAGCATGCGGCCCCTCTTTGAGTTCTTTAGTGAATTCTCTCCCCCTGGTTAATCCTCCTGCCGAGCCCATCTCTGGGAGTCGGAGATTGCATGTGCTGTTCCCTCTGCTTCCCGCTGCGGGACCAGAAACGCCTCAGATGATGATGATGAGCCTGCTCCTGTCCCTGTCTCTCTCTCTCTCTCTGTCTCTTTCTCCCTCACTCACTCTCTCTCCCTCTCTCTCTCTGTCTCTCTCCCTCGCTCACTCTATCTCTCTACCTCTCTCTCTCTCTCTCTTCCTCACGCTCTATCTCTCTCCCTCTCTCTATCTCTTTCTGCTCTTGCTTTGTTGACCCCTCCCCATCTCACTCCTTAGGTGGTCACAGCATTACTATTTAATTGTCTTCTGATATCTTGTCTTATCGATAAACATACATAGACAGACAGCATTATACAATATAAATGGACACAGTTTGAAACCAGGTATAACTGTCTACATAATCTGATATTCTAGCTTCTAGAAAAGCAGGTATAATCTCATAACAATGAGATTATACCTGCTGTCACAATATCATAAAGTGTGCAGTTTAAAGTATTTTATTGGTTCAAAACCTAGAATAAATGTCTACATGTTTAGTGAAACAGGGGTATCCTCTCAGCATAAAGAAATATAAATATTCAAATAAATATGTTTTCGTCAATGTTTTTGTTTTCATCACTGATGAACAAATTTTCTGTAATGTTATACTGTAACAGAAGCTGTTTTAGCCATCAAAGTAGTGTTTGGTTGTGAACAAATTTCAGTAGACATATAAAATGCCTCTTGTTGCCATTGTTACAAATAACAGTCTCTGACAGAGTTAGATTCCGACACTATGCCTGCATTGCAACACATTGCAACATTGCCACTATGCCCCTTGGGCATCATGCACCCTGGCAGACGTCTATTATCTCATATGTGGATGAATTATGTTCTAGTCTGATTTGGCAAAGATGTTATTAGCTGGATGGCAACACAATCTGAAGCAGTATCAGGATTTGTCTGGATTGAGTCTGACTGAGTCAGCTCTTATACAAGAGGGAACATATTCTAAATGAGACCACTAGAGGGAGCATATTCTATAAGACCACTCATCAGACTGAGGTTAGGGTCTTAAAGTTTCATTAAGTCTTGTGTTAGTCAGTCAAAGTCAGGTTTCTCTTTTGTCCTAAATCATGTTTTGGAGGCAGCGAACAGCATTTTCAAATGCACAGGAGATATGCTACATTGTTAGTGCTATAGGTAGGGGAATTCCCACCGCGGCTAATCAACAACCAAGCCTATACCGTCAAAAACAAAATCACTAACAAATAAGCCTGTGGCCAAAAAACACATTGTTAATCAAATAAATGTTTATTTAATTAATGTACTTAAGTCTATCGGAGAAGCCAGGTGAGGTTGCTGGACCCTACAACAGATGGGAGCAGCTAGCTAAAGCTCCCAACATGGAGAAAAGGACAGGAAATGCATAAATAAATGCATAAATAAATAAATAAATAAATACATAAATGACAAAAAGGCAAAAAAGAAATCCCACAGCTTGAGGGGAAGGAAAATAAACAACAACAACAACAACAACAACAACAGCAGCCCCAAGACGTTCTTCAGAGACGTGACAAAGTCAGCACTCCTTCATCTCCGGCGGTTGTGATGAATGGACTAA
>NC_063193.1:28978932-28993932 GCF_017589495.1 Alosa alosa
TCTGTAGTGTGAATTCAAGGAAGAGTTTGAGCCGATTATCTGGATCTCATTCCTACTCAGTGAAGGCGGTGGATGAGTTTGAGCTGATGTGGGGCAGCCATGGCTACTGGTTAGCGCTTCAGACTTGTAACCGGAGGGTTGCCGGTTCGAACCCCGACCAGTAGGAACGGCTGAAGTGCCCTTGAGCAAGGCACCTAACCCCTCACTGCTCCCCGAGTGCCGCTGTAGAAGGCAGCTCACTGCATAGGGATTAGTGTGTGCTTCACCTTATTTTGTGTTCACTGTGTGCTGAGTGTGTTTCACTAATTCACGGAGTGGGATAAATGCAGAGACCAAATTTCCCTCATGGAATCAAAAGAGTATATATACTTCTACTTATGTTGGGTTTGCCTTGCTCTGCAGACTCAGTTAAGGCGGTGGATGAGTTTGAGCTGTGTATCTCGGATGGAGAAGTGGTGGTACATGGAGCTGTAGGGGCGTCAGAGCTGCCAAACACAGCCAAGTCAGGTGACTAGAAACCTCTACATTCACTAACTTGAAATACTGTATATTTTTGGGAACAATTATGTTTGGCCATAACAGCTATGTTTTGACTGTTTGTCTGTGCATGTGTGTGTGTGCATTTGCGTGTGTGTATGTGTGTGTGTCTGTGTGTGTGTGTCTGCATGTGTGTGTGTGTGTGTGTGTCTGCATGTGTATGTGTGTGTCTGCATGTGTGTATGTGTGTGTGCGTGTATGTGTGTGTGTGTGTGTGTGTGTGTGTGTGTGTGTGTGTGCATGTGTATGTCTGCATGTGTGTGTGTGTGTGTGTATGTGTGTGTGTGTGTGTGTGTGTGTGTGTGTGTGTGTGTGTGTGTGTGTGTCAGACATGGCGTTCGTGCTGAAGCTGGAGTCCCACCCCCACCCCCACACGGCATGCTGGCCGGGGCAGACACTCTACTTCATGGCGTCCAGCTTCCCCGAGAAGCAGCGCTGGACCGCCGTCATGGAGGCGCTGGTTGCCGGGGGACGAGGCTCGCGGGAGAAGGCCGAGGCCGACGCGGTGAGTACCCGCAGGGCTGTGTCCATATACCCTCCGTGGGTCATATGATCATAAGGGTGGTGGAGATGTAGTGGCTAAAGGGTTAGCCCAGGCTCTTTAGAACTCCAGCAGAACTGACCTGGGTCAGATTTAAACCTTTTTAACCTTTAGAATCTTTAGAATTCCAGCAGAACTGACCTGGGTCAAACTCAAACCTTTTTAACCTTTAGAACCTTTAGAACTCCAGCAGAACTGACCCGGGTCAGACTCAAACCTTTTTAACCTTTAGAACTCCAGCGGAACTGACCTGGGTCAAACTCAAACCTTTTTAACCTTTAGAACCTTTAGAACTCCAGCAGAACTGACCCGGGTCAGACTCAAACCTTTTTAACCTTTAGAACCTTTAGAACTCCAGCAGAACTGACCTGGGTCAAACTCAAACCTTTTTAACCCTTTAGAACTCCAGCAGCACAAGCCTGTGTTAGACTCAAACCTTTTTAACCCTTTAGAACTCCAGCAGCACAAGCCTGTGTTAGACTTAAACCTTTTTAACCCTTTAGAACCTTTAGAACTCCAGCAGCACAAGCCTGGATTAGACTCAAACCTTTTTAAGGGTATTTTCTGCCAGCTTCAGCAGGGAATTGACCACCAGCAGCTTGTGTTTGTGGGCAAAGGCTAGGAGGTACAGTAGAGTAGACTATTATTATGCAGTACACTACAACGGAGAAATGCTGTTTAACAGCTGTAAACACCATTGAGAGGGATAGCTCTCTGAGACCATGCGATGATGATGAACAGACTATTTAATTATGATTGATGATTGATGAACAGACACAGACACACTGTTTATTGATGCTGTTTATTAGCAGGCTGGATACTTTCTGCTGACAGCTTCCACTGTGCTTTCAAAGCAACATGTAAGAACTGGTTCTTATCGTCAATTTGATTCTTTGATCCAAAGTCACCTGCGTGTCAGTTATTCCAAGGGCCAGTCCCCCAAGTGCCATTGCTCAAGGGCACAGCGGTGGCAGCTGAGCTGGCACTCAAATCCACAGCATGTCTGGCTACTGTATGCTAGGCTAAAAAGGTTTGAGTCTGGCCCGGGTCAGTTCCGCTGGAGTTTTAAGGGTTAAAAAGGTTTGAGTCTGACCCGGGTCAGTTCCGCTGGAGTTTTAAGGGTTAAAAAGGTCTGAGTTTGACCCGGGTCAGTTCCGCTGGAGTTCTAAGGGTTAAAAAGGTTTGAGTCTGACCCGGGTCAGTTCCGCTGGAGTTTTAAGGGTTAAAAAGGTCTGAGTTTGACCCGGGTCAGTTCCGCTGGAGTTCTAAGGGTTAAAAAGGTTTGAGTCTGACCCGGGTCAGTTCCCGTTCCAACCCCATCTCCCTCTTTCACTTGCTTCCCATCAGTCTCTACACTGTCCAATAGGCTACGTGCACGAAAGGCTCTCTGTGAGCTTGTTTGTTTCCGGTGGAGCCAGGTGTGTTTGAACCTGCCGCTATTGTTAATGTAATTAGTGTCTACACGGACCCGGTTTGGTGTTGCACCTAGTGAATCAGCACGGTACGATAAAGAAGGATTTATGTCTTCGTAAAAATTGTTATTATTGGGCAAACAAGATATTCATTGTTGGAGTGAAGATGAAAGGAGTCGAACATAACAGAAGATGCCGTTAGAAGACATTTTGTGCATGTAGCCTATGGGATTGAAGTCATAAAAAGCACTTCCTTCTTCTGTAGTCTCTATAAAGTCTGACAATGTTTGACTTCCTGTATGACCAGTCTGACGAGGTTTGACTTCCTGTATGACCATTCAGAAGCTGCTGGGGAACTCGCTGCTGAAGCTGGAGGGGGATGACCGGCTGGACATCAACTGCACACTGCCTCTCACCGATCAGGTATGAGGGGGCGTCTCATCCAGGGCTGACAATTTGATCTGGTCCTGAGCATCCATTTGCCAAATCGGTCCTGCTGCATGAAGACTTGCTCCAGAGTCCAGAGACAGATTAAACACATTTGGGTAACTGTGTCAGTCCTCTCTGACTTTGGGAGTAAAATATGTTGACCGCTGTGTTATGTATTTTCTGGTCGTCTGGATTTCATATCTCACATCCTCCTGACAGGTATCTAGATGGACAAATGTGCTAAACCGTGTACAGATAGTCAGACAGGTTTAGAGCTATCATCATGAAATGGGTTTTAAATAGTCCGCAATTTTGGCTGATCGTTAACTTTTATAAATGACAATTAAAAACTCAACAGGGATTATGGATTGTTTTCTGCTGCACACAGCAAGCACACGCACGCACGCACGCACGCACGCACGCACGCACGCACGCACGCACGCACGCACGCACGCACGCACGCACGCACGCACGCACGCACGCACGCACGCACGCACGCACGCACGCACGCACGCACGCACGCACGCACGCACGCACGCACGCACGCACGCACGCACGCACGCACGCACGCACGCACGCACGCACGCACGCACGCACGCACGCACGCACGCACGCACGCACGCACGCACGCACGCACGCACGCACGCACGCACGCACGCACGCACGCACGCACGCACGCACGCACGCACGCACGCACGCACGCACGCACGCACGCACGCACGCACGCACGCACGCACGCACGCACGCACGCACGCACGCACGCACGCACGCACGCACGCACGCACGCACGCACGCACGCACGCACGCACGCACGCACGCACGCACGCACGCACGCACGCACGCACGCACGCACGCACGCACGCACGCACGCACGCACGCACGCACGCACGCACGCACGCACGCACGCACGCACGCACGCACGCACGCACGCACGCACGCACGCACGCACGCACGCACGCACGCACGCACGCACGCACGCACGCACGCACGCACGCACGCACGCACGCACGCACGCACGCACGCACGCACGCACGCACGCACGCACGCACGCACGCACGCACGCACGCACGCACGCACGCACGCACGCACGCACGCACGCACGCACGCACGCACGCACGCACGCACGCACGCACGCACGCACGCACGCACGCACGCACGCACGCACGCACGCACGCACGCACGCACGCACGCACGCACGCACGCACGCACGCACGCACGCACGCACGCACGCACGCACGCACGCACGCACGCACGCACGCACGCACGCACGCACGCACGCACGCACGCACGCACGCACGCACGCACGCACGCACGCACGCACGCACGCACGCACGCACGCACGCACGCACGCACGCACGCACGCACGCACGCACGCACGCACGCACGCACGCACGCACGCCGCGATGCACGCATCGACGCGACAGTGTATATGACAAATCATTTGTAATAACAATGATGTAATATACTCCTTACACAGACCTTTTATTTTTATAAACACATTCGTTCAGTTAATGGTATTAGTCACTGTTATTATATTCCACTCCATTACAGTGTAATTACATTGTAATAAGGGCACTATAAATAAGCAATAATGTATTGTCCGCCTGTAATTATCAGAAAATAAGTCCCGACAGGGAGAACAGAACCCTGACGCGCAGCGGAGAAAAGAAACTTAACACAATGGGTCTTTAAAAATGATTTTGCTACTTTTTCGTGGCTTGTAATTATATAGACTTAACAGACCACCGAACGTTGGGAAGGCCCATTCATGTGAATGGAACTTTCTGCAGCACTCTGAAGAGCCGTGTAATAACAGTAAATTAATGCATTTAGAGAGACTTTAAAAACCACATGGCAAATGCTTTCTAAAGGGCATATGGTCTCAGAAATAAACCTATGACCAGTGAGGGGCCAGCTTTGCAACAGTTCAACAGTGTTAGCGGTCACGTCGGTGAGTGCTGTAATGTGCATGATTACTCAGTAGGTGTTATGTGTTATATAGTAGGTGTATTGTGCATGTTTGTCCTGTAGGGGACGAGAGGGCACTGTGTCTGGTGGAGATTAAGAAGGTGAAGCTGTCACTGTCCCAGGCCCACCTGCCCACGCTGCCCGAACTCGCCCCGTTCATCTTCGAGACGGTCAAGGGATGCCACCTGTTTTCTGCGGGCAGGGTAAGACCCTGGATTACACATGCAATATGATCCTAGTGCTATGCTGTGCCATAGTTTATACCAGGTTATATTCATTCATTGCCCATCATTTGTGATGTTTTCAGATTGACAACGGGTCCTGCATCTGTGCAGCGATGCCTAATAAAGTGACAATCCTACGCTACAATGACAATCTCAGCAAGTTCTGCATCCGTAAGGTAAAGTGAGCGTTCAGTTCTGTGCAGTCATTTGAGGGATCTTTCCTGGTTTGGATTAAAGAAGCTTTACAAAGTTAGCATGCAGCACAACACATCACAGAATTCACTGATGTCCTTGCAAAATGTAGCATACTGTATGGCGTTTACCTCATGTTTGCAAAGAATGCTATTGTTCCTGTTTCTGTCAATCCAACTGGGCCTAGCAACAATCTTGGAGACTAAACGTTTAAAGGTACATAATAAGTTTAAAGTATGTTGTGTGTCCTTAAGATTGAAGTGAGTTTATTTTCGCAAGGACTACACCAGAATAAGACAACGGTAGTAGGGTCCAGGGACTCTAGTGGATCCCTGTGTGTGGCTGTGTCCAGCTAGCGCTGAGCGGTAGCGCTCTAATGATGGTCACGATGGTGGTAGCCTAATGATGGTCATTGAGCCGGCTGCTCTAATGATGGCCAGCTGAGTGGTAGCTTAATGATGGGTCGCCGAGCGGTAGCTTCTATCGATGGCCGCTGAGCCGGGTAGCTGCTCTAATGATGGCCGCTGAGTGGTAGCGCTCATCGATGGGTCCGCGAGCCGGTAGCCGCTTAATGATGGCCGCTGAGCGGTAGCGTTCTAATGATGGCCGCTGAGCGGTAGCGCTCTAATGATGGCCGCTGAGCGGTAGCGCTCTAATGATGGCCGCTGAGCGGTAGCGTTCTAATGATGGCCGCTGAGCGGTAGCGTTCTAATGATGGCCGCTTGGTTCTACAGGAGATCGAGACGCTGGAACCCTGCAGCTGCATCCTCTTCACCAGCTACAGCATCATCATCGGAACCAACAAGTTCTACGAGATCGAGATGAAGCAATACGTACTCGAGGGTGAGGGAGTGATGGAGGGAGGAGGGATGGAGGGGAGAGAGGGATGGAGTGATAGTGAGTGATGGAGGGGAGAGAGGGATGGATAGAGCGAGGGAGGGATGGAGGGAGAGATAGAGAGGGTGATGGAGGGGGGAGGGAGGGATAGAGAGAGGGAGGGGGAGGGAAGGAGTGATAGAGGGAGGGGTGGAGGGATTGATAGAGCAAGGGAGGGATGGAGGGAGAGATAGAGAGGGAGAGGGGAAGATGTGGATAGAGAGAGGGAGTGACAGAGCAGAGTGAGCATTTGTGATGGGGGAGGGAGGGATGAAGAGACAGAGCAGGACGGAGGAAGAGTGGGACAGAGGAGGGGTGGATGGAATGATGACAGAGGAGGGGGTGGGAGTGACTGACATAGAGGGAGAGGAGGGATGCATTGGATAGAGGAGTGAGTGAATGCAGGACAGATGGATGGGGAGGGATGGATAGAGCGAGGGAGGGATGGAGGAATAGATAGAGAAGGAGAAGGAGGGATGTAGTGATAGAGTGATAAAAGGAGTGATGGAGGGGGAGGGTTGGAGGGATTGATAGAGCGAGTTTGGGTTGTTTTGCGTTGTGTGTGTTTGGGTGACAAATTTGAATCCTTTGCGATTCTTTCCATTGTTCAGTCAAACAGGTTTGATATTTTCTAGACCAGTCCGTTATGGTTGCCATGGTTGCAACTATGACATTAAACAGCCAACAGCTCAATCGTTATGTTTGTGCTCATGACTAACTCCCAATCGTACCAGACTCTGTGGACTCTGTCTGTAGGTCAGGTCTACTCAATCTCGTTCTCAATCTCAATCTCGTTCTTATCGGGTGTGATTGAAAAAACAGAAAGTTTGTTCCCAGCTTTTGGCATAATATACCAGAGTGAATTAGCCTAGAAATCTAGACGCACCCTAGCGGCCAGGGCTAGTCTAGCAACTCTCCGTTGGCTTGTGAAAAATTCAACATCAGGCCAATCAAATCGTGTATAGAGTCGTTAGGCGGGCTTAACATAATGATTGATGGCAGATAACTGTTTGGCTTGAATTCCCTGCTACTTGAAAACAAATAAGATAATGTTGCTGTTGGCGAACCGTGTGACACGACTTAAGGTTTTATTAAGTTGGCAAAAGTTTGAACTAGCCAACTAGCTCCGCTGGTGGGAAACGCATGGGACTCATAGCGCTGTCCTATTGCGTGTAGAGGGAATTTGAAAGACAACCGATTATCCCGCCCCTCGGACTGAGCACTGCGAACGGTGAGTGCCCAGACCCTACATTTTAATGTGGGTCTGGCTCGTCAGGCTAAGAGTGAATCACTAAATGCCATATATTGATACAGCTCATTACACTATCATTGCAGTTTAGCTGAGTGTTTCAGAGGTGTCTCTGTGTGTATTATGTATGGATGAGTGTATAACCTCGGCCTGCCGCTGTTGCAGAGTTCCTGGATAAGAACGACCTGTCTCTGGCGTCGGCTGTGTTCGCGGCCTCTGCCCACAGCTTCCCCATCAGCATCATGCAGGTGTCCAGCGCCCCTCAGAAGGAAGAGTACCTGCTCTGCTTCCACGGTCAGTCACTTTGTTCGCCACCAGCACACACACACACACACACACACACACACACACACCAGGCGTCTCTCTGGCACAGCAGTCGAGAGTTTACTATACGCCGAGATGTTTTATGATAAACTGGATAGTGGCACCACTTTATTATACGGCGAGATGTTTTTTTGATACATTGCTGTATGAAGAGTTTGTGTGCGTGTGTGTGTGTTATTCCACATGTGTGTGATACCAAGGGTGTGTTTTTGTGTTCCACTGTGACAGAGTTTGGAGTGTTCGTGGACTCGTACGGCAGGAGGAGCCGTCCCGATGACCTCAAGTGGAGCAGAGCTCCGCTGGCCTTCGGTAAACTTCCTGTTTAAACTTCCTGTTTCAACTCACCCGACCAGCCCAACACAAATATATAGTTATGAATACATACAAATACTCTTAGACACAAATACATATCTATAAATACATATGAATATACAGTATATCACTATGCTACCTGCAGTCCAACACAAATATATAGTTATGAATACATACAAATACTCTGAGACACAAATACATATCTATAAATACACACTAAAATACATCACTATACTACCCTACCAGTGCAGCACAAATATATAATTAGAAATACATACAAATGTATGTGTGAGACACACATGTATATAATTTCATACAAATACATAACTTACCTCACCTGATTACCTTACCAGTCTGGATGTTTGTGTATAAATATGAACATAAATGTGTTTAGTGTATGTAATTGTAGGTGTATATGGGGCCGTATGTAATCTGATATCTAATATGTCCTCACCACAGCGTTCCGAGAGCCATATCTGTTTGTGACGTACTTCAACTCTTTGGATGTGATGGAGGTCCTGAGTCATTCTCCTCTGGGGTAAAACTAGTCTGTCATCTCTGTCATACTGTATGGGTACTTGATGGGTCTATATACTGTATATGAAATATATGAGCAACATTGTTCAAGAAAGCATCCTGTTGCCTGGAAGGAATCAACATTCCTGAACATTTGTTACTCCTGAGCATGAAAATATACCTCATAATCACAATGTTCTTCAAACAAACCCTTTATCACGGTATTAAAACTACAATGTTGTTAATTTGTAAAGGTGTCAAAGAACTCATCTAACTTTCAACAGATGTTTCACATTGCTTTGTTACCAAATCAAAGAGACAGAAGTGCTTGCTTGTTAAATAGCTTGGTAAGCTATAACCTGCAGTTGATCAAAGAAAGGAATACGCTAAACAGACAACCAGGCCTGCAAAAAGCCATTTCAGGGAGGTAGCCCTCCCAATTCCTAACCTCAGCTTTCAGTACACTTGGGATGTCTGCCAAAAGTGAATCAAAGAAAAAGGAATTAACCAAATGGAATGTGTATTAATGCCAGAGTTACTTCCTGTGCACACTACAACAACTGATGAAGGTGTTTAGATGAACACTGAAACGTCTTGTATTTTATACTTTTTTAATCCAGTTTAAATTAAACCTTTGTTGAAAAAACAAAGAAATGTAAGTGTGTGCTTTGTGAATAGGGACAGTGACCTATGACCTCCAGCTGTGACCTGTACACTCTCCTGTCCTGTGTTTTGACCCCACACACACACAGACCGTCAGCGTGGGCGCACCTGGACATTCCAAACCCGCGCTACCTGGGCCCCGCCATCTCCTCCAGCGCCATCTACCTGGCCTCGTCCTACCAGAACAAGCTACGGGTCATCTGCTGCAAGGGCAGCCTGGTGCGCGAGTCTGGCGAGCTACACCGGACAGGCTCCAGCCGGAGGTCAGAGGCTCCACGGGCAGCGCGCACACACACACACACACACACACACACACACACACACACACACACACACACACACAAACACACACACAGCACAGGAGGTCAGAGGCTCCACGGGCAACACACACACACACACAGCACAGGAGGACAGAGGCTCCACGGGCAGCACACACACACACACACACACAGCACAGGAGGTCAGAGGCTCCACGGGCAACACACACACACACACACACACACACACACACACACACACACACACACACACACACACACACACACACACACACAGCACAGGAGGACAGAGGCTCCACGGGCAGCACACACACACACACACACACACACACACAGGAGGTCAGAGGCTCCACACACACACACACACACACACACACACACACACACACACACACACACACACACACACACAGCACAGGAGGTCAGAGGCTCCATGGGCAGCAGCACACACACACACACACACACACATACACACACACACACCTGTACACACATGGTATACAAATTAGTTAACAGAACAGGAGATGCAGACAAGGCAATGCATACAAATTCAAAGACAGGAGCTACCAAATGAAAGACAGTCTTCATTCTTAATGATGCAACATAATCATATCAAAATCATTTTGAATTCAAATCATAATGTCCCCAGCCAGTTGTCAGATAGTTGCTTAGTTTTAAGTGTGTGTGTGTGTGTGTGTGCAGAGCCCGTGGGGCCTCTGACCTGTGCTGTGTGTGTGTGTGTGTGTGTACTTGATGGAACCTGCTATTTCATATACCATGTCATGTCTCTTGTGTCTCTGTCACGCCTGTTTAACCTGCTGCTCTCTGGTCATCCCAACAGACTGGAACCAGGGGACAGCTCTGACGTGGACGCTCTCTTTTACGACCACAACAGCAGTCCCAACAAGCGTGGGCCGCCCACCTACACGGAGCACATCACCAAGCGCCTGGCCTCGGGGCCGTCCAGCCAGGACGGGGGGGGGCTCCACCGCGAGCCCAGCACCCCGCACCGCTACCGCTGAGGGCGACCGAAGTTCCGCCGCACATTAAGTCGCCGGGCGCCGCCGAAAGGCCGAGAAGTCGCCCGGCAGGGTCCTGGACAGCCGCAGGGAGCGCTCGCCGGCCCGGTTCGACGAGCAGCGGGGCAGCGGCCGCCTCCACGCCAGCTCCAGCTCCGTCCGCACCCAGCTCACACCCGTCAACAAGGTACGCTGTTGCCACGGCAACATCATATAGCTGCTCAGTGGATCTGAGTGTCTAAATGGCATCTGAGAATCTTGTACACACCTGTATAATATGCTCGATGAGTGCTTGGGCAATAGGCCTTCAGCCTCTAGTAAATGACACACCGACCTCATGGAATGTGGCTGCTGTGCTAAGTGAAACCCTCTGCTGATCCACTCTAACTGAGAACTACATGACTGTGTGTGTGTGTGTGTGTGTGTGTGTGTGTGTGTGTGTGTGTGTGTGTGTGTGTGTGTGTGTGTGTCTCCTGTGTAGGTGTGGGACCAGTCTTCGGTCTGAGGACTTCGCCAGTGGACCCCAGCAGGAGGAGTAGGGGCAATAAAGAGCTAAGAGCCATAATTGTACCCCATGCGGGGACAAAATCCATTACCATACCCCACAGGGGGCAGATCCTCAGCCCCACTGCCTGTGCCATGCACATTTGCCGTTCCTTTGCTTCTCCGTTTCAGACGCTCTCTTGCACAGTGGACCACCTTCCATCTAGAGTGTCATGACGACGCATTGTGTGTTTGTTTTGAGATATTAAAACACTTGACATGCTGATTTATTTCATAAAAGTGATTTATCAATGCCCAAAGCCACAAGCAATGTGCAAATCCGTTTTGCGTATAATCTTTCCTCATGTAAAATTTCTATGGAATTATTCTTCAGATTGAAGTTGGCATTCAGTGCCCTGAATGTTTCAAGTGTAGCAGGTTGTGCATTGTAAACACATGGGAAGGGTGTGTGTGTGTGTGTGTGTGTGTGATTAGGAAGGTCACTGACTCTGAAGGTGAAAGAAGACACAGAATTATAAACCAATCTTACTGAGCCCAATGTAAAAGCACATCATGAGGCAATTGCTCTGTCGCTAGCCTGGCTACTTTTAACAGTTTTAAATTCGCACGTGACACACGTCACGTGACTTCCTCGTTGATGATTTGTTGGCCAATTAATCAACCAGCATGACACAACATCAACTGTAACAGTTATTTAAGAAGAAGAAAAACTTTAATTTGTTGGCAGATGTAATGTGTAGGGCTTTTGATGTATATATTTGGCATGATCTTACTGGTTCACAGTTTAGCTCCATATCAGCTGAACCCCAACAGTAATCCACCCAGAGCAATCACATTCATCTTAGAGTGGTAAACTCCCAAACTTCCAGTCTAAGGAGAACAGTTCTAAAGCGCAGCTCAGCTAGCCAAATGCTAACCGACAGAGCAGTTGCCCCCCATAGGTTTAACATTGCTTCAATACTGTAAATAGAATCATCTGTTTTTATAGTCCAAGGGTATAAGAGGCTGGGTTGAGCCAAGACTATTTTTATGAACAACGTGTTTGTAATGAGTGTTGAGACCAGAGTTCCCTACTTGAACAGATGAAAATGATCAAATACTTTGAGATAGTGGGCCTAGTTACTTTGGGAAGTAACAACTAATACCTGACTGAGTTGATATCATGGAGGGAGAAAGCCGGTTTCAGCTTGTAATACATAATACGAAGGAGACCCAGTATGTTCTGCTACAAGTGTCCTTGTGCTGTTCCTGTTACCTTGTACTTTCTTGAGGCTATTAGGCGTTTGCTTACTGGACTCATTTGGAAGCTGGACACCCCTGCTAAGTGACTTCCAGCGGACAGTGTGGTCTAGCGCCCTCTGCTGCTTAGATGACGGATGATCCTCTTCCAACTCCTCCCCCCACCCCGTGCTGTGACCGTTTAACTTCCATTTGCCCTCAGGGTTCGTTGGGACTCTTATCGCTTTGTTTTTCTTGTGAAAACTTCGCACTACAACAGCCGAACTGCATCAACTGGTCTTCAGAGGAGGGTGTCACCAAAAATCGGGAGCGCTCACGTCACAAACTCGAAGCATGAGATAATCTTTCTCGATTCTTTTGTTTGTTTTCTTTTCTTGTCAAGTTATCACTTATATTGTGTATTTGATGAGTAAAAATATTGATGTTTAATGATAACAAATGGAGCTTTACCTGATTTGTAAGGGAAGATTAAAACACAACATGATTACTCAAAAGATGCCTTGGGATTTTTCCCCCCCCTTCACCCAGGTTACCGTTTATGAAGGAGGGTTATACATGTATTAAGTGCCACATTCAGATCATGCACATCTCAACTTATGTTGCTTTTGCAATTAGCAACTGGTTGTTAAAAACGCCAATCAACAAAGACCAAGGTGAAAACAAAGGTGTCTAATAGTGGCAATGGTACGGTACAGTTCTCCAAGTAGCCTATGCTAAGCTAAAGGTCAGACACTGTGAAGGTGCACTGGAGAATAGGACCACACAGGGCTCACGGACACCAGAACAGGGAACAGTTGTGCAGCAAAGAGACGGTCCAGAATAGAATCTACTCACAGCTGGGTTGGAATTTCATTTTTTCAGTTTTATTTCATGTCTGTGACCATATCTATTGAAAAGATAAAGATAACAATGTGCAAAAAATAAAACCATGGAATAATCTTTTTTTTTTTCTCGTCGATAACAACTTCACATTCATGGATTGGTGATGGTGATTCTGTTTTGGTGGGGGATCTGGAGAATTCCCCCCCCCCCAATCTGGCGCTGAAGCGCGGGGTCCTTCAGACGTGATGGGCAGGTGTTTGGCTCGGGGCAAAGCAAGGTGGTCTGGAGGTTTGCGTTACACTTTTAGGCAACCAAATGCGCTTCTGTATCAGAAGTACCTGAAGTCCAAGGGGCCGATTGCACACCTTTGTTGTATTATCTAGCAGAGGGTAAATAATGGAGCATCTTGAGGGCATCTCTGGCATTCTCTCGCCCCTTTGCAAAGCCTTTGCCCCCCTCTCTGTTAGTCCTAAACTGGCACTATAGACGCACACATGGATCTAGTTTAGGTGCTTTTTATTCTGTCCAACATCCCAAAACAGGCAAGTTGCCAAACACAAGGGAGCTCCTGATTCTCTAGCTGAACAGACAGACCATCTTCAGATGGGTGTGAACGTGTACAAGTGTGTGTGTGTGTGTGTGTGTGTGTGTGTGTCTGGGCTTGTTTGAAATGACTGTCCTCAGTCTACAGGCATCCATCTATAAAGGTGATCCTACCACACACACACTTTCTACCTCCTGTCCACAGGAGTGTCTTTCTCTTAACATCAACACTGATTATCATGTGGCAACTGAATTGTTGTCAGACTTTTGAGATGCATCTCAACAACAGGTAAATAAAATAAATAAAACAACAACAGAGTCAACAGGGAGACCACTGCATCATAAAAAAAGAGAAGGTAAGGAAAGAGAAATACAACTGCAGACAAAATCCTTTGCTCTTTAACAGACACATTCATCCCCATATTGAGGACGCAAAAACAAATCCTATTCATCTTTGTAAATCACAAAAAAAAACAGGTGAAAGAGAAAATAAAAAGCTAAAAAAGAAACATTTTTGGTGACCAATTTTAGCAAGCCACTATTCGAGAATTCTATACAATTTTCTTACACTCTATATTCATCTGTATATATTATCTCAATTATTTATTTACTTTACAAACGTGAGACGCTCCAGTCAGCATCTCACTGATTGGATGAGGACAGGGGAGGGGATGTTTGGAGGCTTGGGATTGGTTAAACCCCCTCGATTGACAGCAAGATGAGCTATATGCCCACAGTGCCCTCTACTGGGACTAAAAGGCTCTGCAACGTTCCAGGTTTGCTGACGAGGTGGAAACCACACAAGGGGTCAAGATGAGCTTTTGAGAGCTATAAAAATAAAAACAACCCCCTGGGTATGAAGAAAAAACTGACCTCCTCTTCAGGTTAGAAAAATCAATGAGAGGGGTTTCTAAGCTGAGACTGTACTTCAGGGCCAGGGTAGCATACATACTTTGCCAGTGTATGTGTGTGTGTCTGTGAGTGTGTGTGTGTGTGTGTGTGGTGGGGGTTCCAGTTGTCGAGTGAGTTGTACTGTTTCATGTCCAGGCTGAAGTGGCTGTACTCAAAATGGTTCATCACAGAGTGTATGTGTGTGTGTGCTTACAAAGGGAGTGCAAAGCTATCTTATCTGCCAATCCTGTTCGTCCCTTCTTCGGGAGCATTAACACACACCTCCTAACTGCTGAGAGCACTCAATCAACTCCTCCATCGGTCCAATCAGTTACCTAAGCACACAGTGCGGGCTGACTTAAAACACACACACACACACACACAGTCAGTCCGTCATAAAGGGCCAGTAACTGAGACTGAAATACTTACTACGAACTCAAATACTAATAGACTGCCAGTCA
>NC_063193.1:28998932-29011432 GCF_017589495.1 Alosa alosa
CTGTAGCCTTGGGTAGGCTTCTGCAGAAAACAATGTTGTTGCCGATTTAATACTATCTGGCGAATGCTTTTTAACAGGCTACTTATAGAGGCTTAGACAACTATGACCCACGCTTTGGTTTCAGAAATTAATTTGCCCTACTTCTTGACTGCAATGTAGTCAATTGACTGCTTGACATGTCATTTTTATTTTTCTGTACAATAAACAATTACATCTGCTTTATGCCGCAGAATTACATTCATATTTGGCTGACTGCAGACGCCCACTTCCCCCCCATATTCCAAGATTAAGATAGTATGAAGTGCTTTTTTGTATAGGCTACTATCATAAAAAAATAGTTAAAACGAATAGCTATTTGCAATTTGACAAAACACTGGTCCTCATTTTGCTAATGCGAGGACGATATGAGCCTGTTGCATTTAGTTAGATGTCCGAGTCACGATAATGTTTGAAAACCACTGGCTCGTAATCACAATAATTTAACACACGACAGTTGGATAACCTACTTCATCATGTCCCCATGCCTACATTTTTGTGAGTAGCATAGAGATCGTTAAAACAATAAAGTATGGCTCTCCGCTTGGGACATCGAAAACTTATATTTTTAATAGACTACCGTCGAAGATGCTGACTTGCAAAAAGCCTCGATAACACGCTATCTCCACTATCATCAGTCATGCCCCTTGATCAAAGTGGGGAATGAAATAAAAGTTTGAGAACCACTGGCTTAACAAGTTACCTACAGTCCAGAACACAGAATCTGTTGCAATATTCTGATGATCGGGCGATGATATCGGCAAATGTTTGTTTTCCAAAGTAAGAATTTCACTTCACCATGCACCTTCGACAATACCTGGCCTACCTGGTATCATTACAAACATTATTCTGTGTCCTAAAACTGGCATATTTTATGGCATTGTGTCATGTAAGTTCGCTGCAAAATCTAGAGAAATGTGTGAGGTGGTCAGCGGGGACAATTGAGACACACATTGGATTGTGTTATTACTTGAACATTCCACACTATCCACAGCTGTGGTAGGCCCATCAGGGCAGGAGGATTACTGTCAGCAGGCTTTATATAAAATTCTTCAACAGAAGGCCTCAATGTTGTCTTGTTTGTAGAGCTTTGCTTCGGCTTCTGTAATTTCGCTTCATTGAAAATGAGGGCTTCCCTCAATGACCCTCCGAGAATAAATAAAGGTTGAATGAATGAATGAATGCAGGCTTGCCCAAAATAAAGGCATGTGGTTTGGCGCAGCCTACAGTAAATAACAGACCCGCCAGAATGTGCGCTATGATGCTTTTTACGAAAGCAAGATGTTTTTGGTACCCTACGACACTGCATGTTCTTAAATAACAATGATCATCAGTAATATTCACCATTAATTTGGGTAAATGGGCAAGCGTGACCACCTTGATTGGCTGATTGATTGTAACGCTGGGCATGATTCCAAACACCTCCCTTTACGATGATGAGTGACAGGTCTCAGAATGCGTCGCCACACAAGGACGGAAGATGATGAATAACTGGGGCCAGAGGGCTATTCACAAAGGCTTTATCTTACTACTAGGAGTAGGCTACTCCTAAATCGCACTTAAAGATTTTAGATTGGAGTTTTCTCTTAAAAGTTATTCACAAAGCCTTTCAGACAACTCCTAAACTAGGACTGAGTCTTCGTGGGTTATGGATGACGCCATTACTCATGCACGAGCTTGACTGAAGTGACCACCTTGATTGGCTGACGATTGTAACGCTGGAATTCCAAACACCTCTTTCCGATGATGACTGACAGGTGACAGGTCGGAGAATGCGCGCGCTACACAAGTAGTGCGAAGGACGGAAGATGATTAATAACTGAATAAAAAGGCCTAGCCTAAATGAATAAAGAGTAAGGCAAAACAAATAGCTTAGTAGCCTAATGAAACATAGGCCTATGGATTGATGCAGTAGCCTACCTTTGCAACATTATTAAATGAATCTGTCACCATATCCCTAGGCTACGCTTGCAAAGAGGAGAACATTTTAATTTGATTCACAATGAAACGCTACATTTCATTTACATGTTAACAATGAGTAGTTTTGGTTGTTGTTGGTGGCGTTATTGCATCCCTTTTATGAATGCAAAATTGTTCCCTTGCGATTGGAAGCTCCTGTTGCGCATAGGCTATTTCAAAACATCGCAACGTAAAAAAAAAAAAAAAAGCTGTTTATGAATAGGTCTTAGTGAGTTAGGAGTCCTCTCGACTTAAGCTGTCCCAGACTTAGGTGCTACTTTTTAGGTCTAAAATGCTTCGTGAATTACTTTTTGAAAAAAAAATTAGGAGTCCTAAAGTTAGGAGTGACACGCCCATTATTTTTAGGAGTTGCTCCTAAATTCGCCAGTTAGAGCTACTTTTAGCCTTAAAATTCTTTTGTGAATACGGCCCCTGAATAAAAAGGCCTAGCCTAAATGAATCAAGGCAAAACAAATAGCCTAGTAGCCCAATGAAACATAATGGATTGATGTAGTATCTTTGTAACATTATTAAATTATTCTGTTACTATGCCTACGCTTGCAAAAAGAGAACATTTTAATTTGATTCACAATAATGTTACATTTAATTTACATGTTGACAATGATTAGCCTAGTTTTGGTTGTTGTTGGCGCGTATTGCATGTTAGTTATGCCTACAATGCAAAATTGCTTCCTCGCATTGGAAGCTCCTGTAGCTGCATAGGATTTCAAAACCGCAGGTTTGTGAATAGGTCTGTGAGTAAGGAGTCCTCTTGACTTCTTTTAAGCTGTCAGAGGTGGGAAGGTGTGATTTTTTTTTTGAAGGGCCGGATTAACTGGGCACAATTGTCTGATGGCCCCCTTCCCCAGCCAACGGAATCGGGTGGTTAGTTAATAGGCCTATCGTGAAGATTTTTCCTGCCATCTAAGGCACGAAGATCTGTGAGGCCAAGCCTCACCAAGTAGCTCGCTTGTTTACAACTAACATTCCATTTAATTAAACTGCTTTATAGACTATGCCAAAATAGTTTTCAACATTTTGAATATTAGTGTCGGGTGAATTGAAATGTTCTCAAAGTAGCCTTATGGCTGAAAGCTGCTTGGGACCCCCACCCCCAAGCAATATAACCATACAAACGCTTCCTGCACTCATTGTTTCAAAAAGGAGTAATTTTGGCTTTGTCAGAACTGAAGAGCTGTGGACGGCACGGCACGGTATGCCCAATGAAAATAAATTAACGCAACGCAACACAACACAACACAGACCCCGCTTCTCTCAGCCAGTCACTGACATGAACGAAACACAGAACCCGCTTCACGGCAGTCACTGACAGTAAACCTAGAATAAATGCATGGGGAAAAACACTTCCCATGACAAAGACATCGTGAAACACTGAAAGTTAATATTTTGTCACTAGCAACATTCATCTGTCCTTTGTCAAATGTATTATGTTCCAAGTACCCTATGCGTAATTCTGCTTAATAAAGTTGAACAAATACATTTGCTTATTTCACAGAAAAATATAAATAGCCAGTCTACAGTGTAGAGTTGGTAAGTTATGGTAGGCCAACCTGCAGTGAACATACAAACAGGGGAAATTATTTATCTTGCAGCTGAGTAGCCTCAGGTGCGCACGTGAGACATAAGGCCAAACATGCAAGCCAATGAATCGTGTTTCACGACAATCGCTACCAAGTAAACTTAAATAGGTTAACATCACTCTAAGTTCGCCTTCAAGCAAGGAAAACGATGATTTGAAGACATCTGTTTCATTGGAAGGGCAAGGGGTAGCAACAGGGCAACACAGAGACAGGCCCGATGGCAGGGCTGTTTTGAGAGTATTAAAATATGAGATATTCTACGGAAAACATTAAAACGGCAAGACAGCGGGAAAGTTAAAATACGCGATAAACACGGAAAAAGTTGGCATGCATTGTTTCGGGTCCCCGCACAGGGATTATTTGTCATACTATTAATCACATATGATTATTTGTGAAATTGTGCAAACAGGCGCAACACATTTGAAAAGGAAGGACTGGTAGCATGCAAGCTCACGGAAAGATTGATTTAAGAACGCTATCACAAAGTGTGTGGCTGTGGCGCTGGGCGAAGACAATTGGCAGGGGAGGGTCATGTCTTTTTAACAATTCTGTCGGAGGGTCATTGAACAATTTCTAGCAGGCAAGAGAGGGTCATGCAACTTCCAACTGAAGCACTCAAAATTCCTCCGTGGCCCCTTCAATAAATAACGATCAGTCCCTAGATTGCTGCTGGGCTATATGTCTTGGTTCTGTTAACAACTCATTGTCAAACGATAGCCTATCTCACGGTTGCATCCATTACAAACAAACATGCAATGTGAACGTCTGGGATTGGGGAGAGCACTAAATGCTCTACTGAATAAGCACGGAAGTCAAACCTTGAAAAAAACACTCTTTAATAATCCAAAAAATAAACCGCTAATGAAGTAAACTTGTGACCATCAAAAATCGCTTATCGCTTGTAACTCCGTGATACCAGGACGTAACAGGAAGGCATTTGGCTGAGCAACGGAGGTTAATATGCTCCATGTTTTGTCCAAATGATGACTGTCTATCATCGCTGCACTCGAGAAAACCGAATGTTTCATTCGCCCCCGCTTCAATCGTCCCGGTTGTACCTACTCAAAACGCAGATAGAACCTTATTATTCTAAGGTAGCGAAATAGCGTTCAGCATGATTCATGCCCAATTAATTCCCCCTGTTAAAGTGTTCGCCTTTGTAGTTTGGTTTCGTGATAGCCTATGATAAACGGCTTATGGCTAAATATGTGAAAACGTTAAAATACAGTAGGCTTATAAACCCGAAAAAAAGTTGACAGTGATTTTTCATAATCACTTTGGAGGGTCATAGAAAAATGTATTGCTGGCGAGGGAGGGTCACGCCTTTTGGACTAATGCTCCCAAAACTCCTCCGTAGCCCCTTAAATGAATAACTAACAGTCCCTAATGAAGTAAACTTGTGACCATCAAAAATCGCTTATCGCCTGTAACTCCGTGATAACAGGAAGTAACAGGAAGGCATTTGGCTGAGCAACGGAGGTTAATACTCTATATTTTGTCCAAATGATGTCTGTCTATCATCGCTGCACTCGGAGAAAAACCAGAATGTTTAATTTGTCCCATGGCGCCTCTACGGCTGCAAACGGGATTCACTCGCAGTTAACCAAATATTTCTTTATTAGGGCAGGGCAGGCATATTTCTGGCTATTACATTATTTCTAAACCAGTCTGCTAAAGTCTGTAGTGAAGTCTGTGTAGGGTTTTCCAGGCTCCATTTCTTTTACGAGACACCCTGCTCACTTGAGCCATCTACCGTTGTTTGGGTTGTTGCAGCGTCTCACTGGAAAAATACAAATTAAAGTCGCGTGATCCCACGCGCGGACCGCGAGTGAAGCTGGCCAAGTCGAAGCACTGCCCACTGTATGTATGTGTTTCCACTTCAATATGTGTGTGTTCGTTAGGGATGCACGATGTATCGGCGGCTGATATATTATTAGCCGATAAGTGAAAAAATTAAGATATTATTATCGGTCCGATAACAGAATTCTGGCCGATAATTTGCGCCGATATTTTCCTAATTTAGGCCTAAGTAAGGTCCGTCTGGCTACACTGAACTAGCCTACTTGAGCTTGGTTGGCTATACTTTTTCCTCAATATAATGTCAGCGGTGTGAATGTATTTCACCACTCTAACAAAATCTGTGGATATGTGTTCATTTGGGAATCTGTGCATCTCAAAATCCTCTCGTGAATGATCCGCCATTTAACCTTACCAGAGCGGAGCTCAGCCCTATCTAGAGCCGTCTTGTGCTGGTGTGTTTGCACTTTACCGCGCTGGTCGGGGAAAGAAATAAACAAACTCTTTAGTGGGATGAGTACATAAGTAGGCCTAGTTCTAAGTTGTGTTTTAGTATTATATTTGCATTACTTTAGCTTGGGTTTTGCATTATTACCTAGAAATATGCTAACCATTCGTGCTTCAGTTCCAGACAGGTCATCATAATAAGTTATTAAAACCTTCGGGGCTAACGCCTTTAATTTCTGCTGCAGCAGGTTGTACGCAACAGAGTAGACGGACATAAGATACAGTCTGAGGAGTTGCAGCTTTATTCAGTTACCCGCAGTTGAAACTAAAACTAAGTTTCCCTCACAAACTCTGATTTGGTCGCTATACTGTAGCTTATTCCCCGCTGAGCCGTTTATGAGCGTTTAGTCCTAAATGAAAACGATTCAAACTCTCTAGCCACTCACTCGCAATTCACTGACGTCAGGTGCACTTAAAGGAGCCACACATACTGTAGGGCTAGGCTACTGTTATGTTGACTGCTGTACTATTGAGGACTATTATGAGTTCTGTCCATCATTTGGTGGTAGGTACAATTACTGCAATAAAATTATGCTTATTATATGCTTTCCCCAAATTGTTTTCAAGAGTAATATTATCGGTTATCGTATCGGTATTGGCCACAACAAACCAATAAATATCGGTTATCGTTATCGGCCCTAAAATTCCATATCGGTGCATCTCTAGTGTGTGTGTGTGTGTGTGTGTGTGTGTGTGTGTGTGTGTGCGTGCGTGCATACATGGGTGAGTGTGTGCGTGTGTGTGTGGTTGAGCGCGTGTGTTTGTGTAGTCCAACCTCAGTGTCCTGCTTGTCCACCTGCTCCCAGCTGGCTTCTGAGAAGAACTCTGTGCTGCAGCGCGACAGGCAGTTTGGGTCCTGATTGAAGTCGGAGTCCGCTATTGAGGTCTGAGAGAAACAGAAAGTAGGTGATGAGGGGGTCTACACCAGCTAGCCAGACACACACACACACACACTGTTTCAACACTCTGTAAAGCGCCATCAGACATGTGTAACGTACTCTATAAGTAAAATTCATTTGAAATTGAAATATGTTTGGGTATTCATTAAGCGTCTCACCCATATCCCATTAGTCTCTCACAGATGAGACCAGTGGTTGTGGTCAGTGCAGGACTAGTCAGAGGCTAAGTGTTAAGTGTGCTAGTATGTGTGGGTTGTTGTTTTTGGGTCTTTATATGCCTGTACTGGTTAGTCTTCCATGACAAAAAGATCACTGTTGGTTATTAGGTATGGGCCAGTGTGTGTGTGTTGGTGTGTGTGTGCGTATGCTGGTGTGTGCTGGTGTGTGTGTGTGTCCCGTACCAGTTCGTACCCCAGGTCTCCGTTGAGGCCAGTGTGTGTGTGTTGGTGTGTGTGTGTGTGGTGGTGTGTGTGTGTGCGTATGCTGGTGTGTGCTGGTGTGTGTGTGTGTGTGTTCCGTACCAGTTCGTCCCCCACGTCTCCGTTGAGGCCAGTGTGTGTGTGTGCTGGTGTGTGCTGGTGTGTGCTGGTGTGTGTGTTGGTGTGTGTTGGTGTGTGTTGGTGTGTGTTGGTGTGTGCGCGTGTCCCGTACCAGTTCGTCCCCCAGGTCTCCGTTCAGGCGTAGCCCCCCCGCGGCCTGCTGGCTCTCCAGGCGGCTCCAGAGCTCCTGCACCTGCCGCTTCAGCGTCTCCACCTCGGCCTGGTGCCCGGCCTCGATCTGCCGCAGACGCTGCTGGACCGCGTCCGTGTGCAGCGCCAGCCCGTCCTCGTCCAGGTGGCTGCGCTGGCTCGGACCCGCCTCCGAGGGGCTGGCGGCCGTCGTGGGCCTTCCCATGATGCCGTGCGGGCAGCAACGGTGGTGGTGCTGGGAGCAGCTGGCGCGGTGCTGCTGCGGGAGGTAGGGGCACGCGGGCGGCGGCGTTGCCGCGGCGACGGCGGAGGCGTACTGGAGCGTCAGGGAGCCGCAGCTGGCGGCCGAGAGCTGGCGGCTGAGGGGGGGCGCGCTCGCCGTTGCTCCGCGCCCACTGAGGGGTGCCCGGCTCGGGCTCCCAGCTCTCGCCGCCGTTGCAGGGGGGGTGGGGGGGCCGAGAGTCGTCCTGGGCGGGCGGCACGGGGGCCAAGGCACTGAGAGCGGGACGCTGGGAGGGGCCCAGCTCCGGGTTGGCGTCGGGCTCAGGGCCGTCCACTCTCGCGGGGGCCAGGGAGTCTGGGCGGGGCGCGGGATTGGTCCCCTCCTCGGTGAGCGTCTCTGTGGAGCTCTCCAGCAGGGAGAGCCTCTTGTCCAGCGACTCTGGCGGTGGCGGCGGCTGGTCCGGCCTGTCCGGCTGTTCGGCCGGTCCTGCTCCCGCTCCGCCATTGCTCATAGTCCTGAGGGCGGCGTGCGTGCGGAGGGAGGGGGCAGAGGGTGCTTCCTGGCTCTCTGTCGCCCCCTGGGGCTCTGGGGTGGGAGCGTCGGCGAGGGCGCCGTTCACAGCGTGTGCGTGCACGTCGTTTGGATTCAGTCCAGCATCTGTGGGTTTCAGGGCCTCACGGCTCTCGTCCTCAGGAGAGGTCACTCTGTTGGTGACGCTGTCCATCGCATCCATGGTTCTATTCGGGTAGACATCCCGTGCGCCGTGCGCGACCGTCCTGCCGCCGCGGGCGTTGGCCTTCTCCAGCCGGCCCACGACTCCCACCGCATCCTCCGTTGCCTCCTGCAGAACGTTCCCCATCTGCCCCGCAGTCATGCCCACGGACACAGCTGGCTCCTCCTCCTCTGCGTTTAGCCCCTCCCCCTTCAGCCTTCCTGTCCTCGTGCCGTTGACCATCACGTTCTCCATGTTCTCCACGTTCTCCATCGCTCTCGTCTTGCGCTCTGTCCACCGGCCCTGTTCTCAGCCCAGCAGGTCCGACCAGCGTTCCGTTTTGCCCGGCAGGCCTCTCGTCCTGGTCCGATTCCGCTCCGGTTCCGATGTTCAGCTCCAGAGACCGTCGATGGTCCTGCCACTTCTCGTTCAGGCTGGGGTCACTCGAGCGGCGGTTGGGAAACACCTCGCACGCGCTCGGAAGGTTGTCAAACGACCGCGTCTTTGACCGCCTGCCAGAAGAGCAGAGGGACTCAGTTTCAGTCACTTCCATAACAGGGGGATTTTAGTCATTTATACAGCACTGTTAAAGGAAAACTCTGGCAAATTTTCACATAGATCTCAGTTTTGCGAGAACGGAAAAAAGTTTTCGTACCGACAGTACTCAGTGACCTTGAGAAACCGAGATCTATGTGAAAGAGTTCTGGTTTCT
This sequence comes from Alosa alosa, assembly GCF_017589495.1. NCBI lineage: Eukaryota > Metazoa > Chordata > Actinopteri > Clupeiformes > Clupeidae > Alosa > Alosa alosa. Next base: position 29,008,068 of record NC_063193.1, read on the forward strand.
CCTTTAACTGTGGGCATGTGGTGTAGGTGCTCTACACAAAGAGAGAACTCACATACAGTACAGCCTATTCATAAGACACTAGGTGAGCCATCACATATGGACCCTTTCAAGAGAGTTCCATTATCAGCATCATAGTTGGCCCCACAAGACTTCCGTTTTAACATTCCATATGTTATATTAATGCAGAGGAAGTAGATTGGGGCCCAAATAGAACGTTCAAGCATTGTTTTTGTTTACCTTGTTGAAAGGGTCTATAGCCTAGTCAATAGGTGGCCCGTGGTGACAGAGGCAAAGCTTTAACAAGACAATACCTTGAACAGACGCTGGTTTTTGGAAAGAGAATTGTGTGTGTGTGTGTGTGTTGGAAAGAGAATTGTGTGTGTGTGTGTGTGTGTGTCTGTAAGGTTAGTGAATCTATCAAAGCGAAGAGGAAGAGAAGAGACTATAGGGGGGCTAGAGTGGTTATTGAAAAGGAGAGTGATGAGGAGTAAAACAAAAGAGCAGTGTTCAGTGTGTGTGTGTGTGTGTGTGTGAGTGTGAGTGTGAGTGTGAGTGTGAGTGTGAGTGTGAGTGTGTGTGTGATTAATGGAAATTCAATAGCCGTGTGGACAGGTTAGCCCACATTAATACCTCAAAGGGCGCTCTAATTACTGCTGCAGATTAGATGATCAGCCTTGCAATCAACGCTAAAGAGCCAAGCACAGCAAACACAAACACACACACACGGCTCCAAGAGCCAAGCACAGCAAACACACGGCTCCAAGAGCCAAAAATCTCAAACAAATACACACATGGACAGCAAACACAAACGAACACACACACACACACACACACACACACACACACACACACAGCTCCAAGAGCCAAGGACAGCAAACACACACACAGACACACACACACCTAACATCAGGCAGAGTTGGTAGCACTGCACTGAGTCCTTCAACACATCACTGATGTCCTGCTCAAACACTGTGTCTCAGTTAGTACTGTTAAGTAGCGCTAAGTACAGTTAGCGCTGTTAAGCTTTCCTCTATATGTTGGAAACGGTCCCCATCCTGTTGCAGTGGTGCTCTTTAGCCATAACAAAAACACAAAACCACAAGACGAAACTCAATGTGTGGTCGCAAGTTTCAAAACATATATGCAACATCTAATCAGGGACTTAACACAGAGGGCATGCGTAGGAGTACAGCGGCCATGGCTATTACACACAAACAAAACGCCAACAGGATGTGGGTTAATCTACGGCACATGCAACAGGTCGGTATAGACCACGCTTGTCTTTTGAACTCACGGCTAGGGTTGCAAAGGGGCGGAAAATTTCCGGTAAATTTCCGGAAACTTACCATGGGAAGTTAAGCTGGGGATAATAGCCCCGCAAAATATTCCAAATTGGAAACTTTCATGGAATTAAAAGGAAATTATGGGAATTAATGGGAATTTACGGAAATTAACATGGAATTTTGGGTAATTCATACAAACTGTTTCATATACAAACATTAACATTTTGTTTCGTAATAAGCAATATGATTTGTATGTTCGGATTTTTGCTTAGCTTAGCATACAAAGCTAGCGGGAATCCCATTCTCTGCCTATGGTTTACTAGTGTGCTAAACCAGGGTAGAAATTTGACTGAAATTGCATTAAATCAGGTTGTTTTAACTAATATTATGCTGAAAGATGGGGTTTTGTCCACTACATTTAAAGTTCCCTGTTATAGACTAACTTGCCATATTAAAAATTCCCAGTTTATTCCCATGGAAAGTTTCCAACTTTGAAAATTCCCGGAATTTTGCAACCCTACTCACGGCACGTTTGATAAGGTTTGTACGGGGTTTCGAACCCACCTGCCCAGGGGCTGGTCCTCGGGGTTGGGGTAGGGGGCACAGGAGTCATCTGAAGGCGTGGTGGGCAAGGAGCTGGGGAGGTAGACCGCCGTCCACAACAACAGGTTCCGCACGTGACACACAGGGTGCAATACCTACAACACAAGGCGGGCGTGGGTTAAACATGAGCGCGCTTATGATGGCCTAGGGCCGAAACGCGTACGTTTATTGACCACATGTTCCAATAAAGACTGTTCTGTGAGTTAATGCTTGAGTGTGCGGAGTGAGAGTTGCTTACGGTCTCAGAGTGCGAGGAGTAGAGCATATTCCGGAAAGCTCTGTTGGCAGGCCGCAGTATTGACCACACGGAGCAGGTCTTCTCCTGGCTTAGCCGCTCCTCCCGCTCCTTACCACTGTTGCATAGAAACGTTCCGTACAGACACGAATATGTGTGCTGCACCAACTTCACCTGTACACATGCGCGCACACACACACACACACACACACAAACATAGGACAATATGTCAACAACCCATGAAGTTGTGAAATGGCAGGAAATTGTATTGTAAGCTTAAGAATGCAAATTACAGTCCTAAGCTTAAGCATGCATGCAAACTCATGCCCTGTGTTCTTCATTCTACTCTGGCCTTGGTGAAGATAAATGCAGCCAGACTCCGCACAGCCTAATTGACCCAGTGCGCACACACACACACACACACACACACACTCTCGTGTGTGGCTGGCAGAGTTCCACCGAACTACACACACACACACTGAACTAAACACAAACAAATCCAAGCATCAAAGCTCTCTGTACACTCACGCTAGCTCCAGCTCTCTTTGCGCTCATGCTAGTTCCAGCTATCGACACACTTACGCTAGCTCCAACTATCTGTACACTCATGCTAGTTTTAACTATCTGTACGCTCATGCTAACTCCAGCTATCGACACACTTACGCTAGCTCCAACTATCTGTACACTCATGCTAGTTCCAACTATCTGTACACTCATGCTAGCTCCATCTATCTGTACACTCATGCTAGCTCCATCTATCTGTACACTCATGCTAGGTCCAGCACTCTGTACGCTCATGCTAGCTCCAGCTCTCTTGGCGCTCATATTAGCCCCAGCTCTCTGAACGCTCACACTAGTTCCAGGTCTCCGTATGATCACAATAGGTCCAGCTGCCTGTGTGTTCACGCTAGCCATAGGCCTCTGTCTGCTCCCACTAGCTCTGGATCTCTATGTCAGTTAGCCTATAGCTAACCTATAGCTAAAAGGGAGCTATAGGCTAACTGGTCTAACCCACTTCAACTTCAAGTTATTACTAGTGTAATAATAAGTTATAGAATAAAAGTTTAAAACATGAGTAAATAAGCTAAAATAAAGATAAAATATATACCCCAAGACTACCCCTACCCATAAATACAATAAAACCTTGTACTACTAAAAGTGCTCACTAAAAGTAGATCCAGGGCTTAAAGTGCACTTCGGGAGAATTATGCTAAGCTAGGCTAATGGTGTCAGACTGGGTTATA
>NC_063193.1:29016432-29026432 GCF_017589495.1 Alosa alosa
AGGTGCTCGTCGTCCGCGTTACGCCACCCCCACCAGCTCACCTCCGGCTGACCACACCGGGCAATCACTGCGCCCGTTCTCTGGTGCCTGGGGGTGGAGGGGCAGGGCAGTTAGGAGACAGGCCAAAAAGAGAAAGAAGAGTGTGAAGAGTGAGAGGAAGCACACACACACACACACACACAGACGCACTCTCACACACACACACACACACACACCTGTAGACAACAGCTGGGATCCTCTTCCATGAGCGGAAGGCTGCCACGTTCTCCAGTTCCTTATCTGTGATCCACGCGGGCACCAGCAGCTGCTGAGGGTAGCTGGGGCACAGCCTGGCAGTGCCAACACACACAGAGGGCACCGGATTAGACAGGGGCAGAGAGAGAGAAAGAAAGAAAGAAAGAAAGAAAGAAAGAAAGAAAGAAAGAAAGAAAGAAAGAGAGAGAGAGAGAGAAAGAAAGAAAGAAAGAAAGAAAGAAAGAAAGAAACAGAAAGACAGACAGACAGACAGACAGACAGACAGACAGAGAGAGAGAGAGAGAGAGAGAGAGAGAGAGATGGAGACAAGGGGCCCATCCCATTTCTCCCCCCTCGACAAGGGAAGTGGAGGTGAAGATCTTTCCGTATGAATTGGGACACCACTATATGCAAATTAGCTGCATTTAACGCTCACCTACGCGGACGTGGTTCACCGGGTAGTAGCCTGCTACTATTTTCATTCAGGAACATGCCCGCTCCAGCGTCATTGTTGTGTGGGCTGTGCTGGTTTATCTACGCCTGGTTAATCAACAAAGACATTTGTGTTCATGTGAACGCCAGAACACACATCCTAAATATTAACGAAACTATTGATTTATAACGTTATTTGATGGGCAGACTCTCAAAGCAATCAGCAGATATCATGAACATCGTTAGATAGCTTCGTGAGAAATTTTCTAACATTAGTGTTCAAAACTCAACAGTCCATCAGATGTGCATCAAACTAACATATTCCAACATATTTCCAACAAATTTTAATATGCTTATTTTGCTAAAATATATGAAAAATTGACCCACTCACTAAGCCTCATACGGTATCCTGGGTAATTTCATCAGCCTGCATTGGTCCTGGTTATATTTTGAGGGTTGATTTTAAGGGGAAAGTAGCACTTCCCCTTGCTCCCTAAAGTAATGGGACACCCTAGCCCTACACGTGCACGCGCAAAAACGAGGGTTAGGGCAAAAATCTAGGGGTAGGGGAGGTATTGGGACGGGCCCAAGAGGACACAGTTACATTGGGTGTGTACAAGTGTGAAGAGAAAGAGGATGTGTGTGTGTGTGGTGGTGGGGGAGGGGGGGGTGTACAGAGGGCACAGTCAGAGAAGATTGAGCAGAGAGGGCATAATTACACTGGGCACAGTTAGGGAAAGGGTTAGTGGATGGTGTGAGTAGGGGAGAGAGAGAGAGAGAGAGAGAGAGAGAGAGAGAGAGAGAGAGAGAGAGAGAGAGAGAGAGAGAGAGAGAGAGAGAGAGAGAGAGAGCACAGTTAGGGGAAGGGTTAGTGGATGGTGTGAGCAGAGGGGGGACAGAGAGAGTAAAGGCAGTTTAAGAGAGCAGTGTGCTGGGAAAGGGTTGACTGGGTTAAGGCCGGGTGGATAGGATGGTGTGTGTGTGTGTGTGTGTGTGTATCACAGGGACGGACAGAGATGGCTCTGTGAGGACTCTCTGGGCCGACATCTGATCCTGGGTCAGGCCCTTATCTGGCCTGGCCCAACCCTTATCTACACAAACACACAAACCCACACCCACCCACCCACCCACCCATTCACACACACACACACACACACACACACACACACACACACACACACACACACACACACACACACACACACACACACACACACACACACACACACACACACACACAGAGTGTTTTTCAGGGCAGGAAAAACGCTGTAATGCGAGACATCTGCCCCACCATGGGTGGGGGGATGTTTCGGAAAGGCCGTCTCAGGTGTATGGGCGATTAGTGTGTATGTGTGTGTGTGTGTGTGTGTGTTGAGTAGACAATGAGGATGCTTTTAGAGGAGTGTATCCAGGACAGGACTCACTTGTGCTTGGTGATGATCTGAAAGATCCTTCAGGCGTTCTATCTGTGTGTGTGTGTGTATCCAGAGATCAGGTCTCACTTGTGTTTCTGTTGATCTGGGAGACCCTCCAGGAATTCTGAGAGAGTGTGTGTGTGTGTGTACAGAAGTCAGGACTCACTTGTGCTTGCTGTTGATGTGGGACACCCTCCAGGCGTTTTGAGTGTCGAAGCCCATGCGCTCTACTTCGCTCTTAAAGCGAGAGGTCACGTGATCGCCTGAAACACACACACACACACACAACACACACACACACTCCTGGTCATGACCCACTGTGGGCACCATGCAGAACCCTTTGGGTAGAGTAAAGGCAGACCGCATCCCTGCACCTGAGTCAGCACAGTGTGTGGTCTGGACTACAGTAACTGGGTGCCTCTTCAATCGGTGTGTGATGTGAGAGTAGAACTAAGAGGCAGGCCACAAGGCAGTGCAAGGACCCTCCCTGGCCTGTCTATGTCACCTGTGGGTGAGGTTCTTAACCTTGAACATTCAAACATAAGATTCCGTTCCGCAACAATTAAAGGTTCTAAAATTCTATATTGAATTCAATGAACCCAGATATTCTTTAGAACGTTAATTTTCCAACATTCCTAAGGGTTAAGGGGCAGACCGTAAGTGGACCTCCTAGGCATAAAAAAAAAAAGGTTTGGTTCCTGTTGGTTGTCAGTTGAGGCCATGGGTCGGTAGGGATTTTTTTTTCCCCCTGTGGCAGTAAGGGATTGGTAGAAAATCAGTCCCTCCAGGATTTCACAAGGTTTTTGAGACTGTAAAAAATGCCTGGATGGAAGTTGCGGTGTTTTTAGCTGTTTCTTGTGGAGAAATTGCGGGAGGAAGTGAAAATTGCACAAATAGTTGTGATTTTTTTTATTTTATTTTTTTTAATTTAGGGCAATTAAGGTTAGTAAGACCAAAATCATTGGTGGTGTACGTCTAATTGACTGCCTGCCCCTTTCAGGACGTGAGAGTAGCCGAATTACATTTCTGAGTGGATTGGAAGGCTTGCATCTCACTGTGTTCGGCTACGAGTGTAAATCGCGTTTTGCATAGTGCATTAAGATATGTGGATGCAATTGGGAATGTCTTCTATGCCATTAGTTAAAATAAATGTTAAAAAAACTTGAATGAAATCATTCTTGGATCATAGAAGAGGTAAATGTCTTGCAATTTTATTAATTTCTATGATTTTGGTAGCACTACTCAAACTATGCCCACAAGCTAGCAAACATGACATAAGCTAAAAGGACATATCCAGGTAAACGTTTGCCAATGGGTTGCATAGCCTACTCAAATGTCAGTAAACCAAGTAGGCCTTAATTAACTTACTTTCATAACCTAGGTAGGTTAGCAACACCAGGTTGAGAGATGCAAGTAAGCAGATCATTAACGTTAGCCTTCTATTTATTGTCATCAAAACTGCAGAGGAACTAACACGCTAGGGCAGTCTTTGGTGTCATATGCAGAAGGTGCAGAAGTAAGTGTGGCATCTGGCTCAATATTCTGCTTGCAGGGACTGTTGTGGTAGGTGAAATTTCACAGTGAAACTAATGATGATTGGTCAAATTTTATGAAAAGTTGGCGGAGTTTGGACAAAATTGCGAGTGCCTTGGTAAGTGCTGAAAACAATTGTCTTCGTGAACAGCTGTGCATAGGCTACTTTGTAAGAGAGAATACGCTCACCCCTATACATAACGCAAGGGGTAATTAATGTAATTATAGTTCGCCTTTTATTTGTGCATTTATTTAATGTAGCCTAGACTATTTAGTGTTATTTCTTCCCCAAGCTCATAAAATAAATTTGGGTCGCACATAAATTGACAGGGTCGGTCGGAAACCGGAACCAAAGATTTATTTTTTCTATGCCCTACCTGGCCTATACAGCATTAGATTAATGTTGTGCCACCCTTGGGTGAGGTTCATAAGGGGCAGAGTGTAAGTGGATGCCCTACCTGGCCTGCAGAGCTGTCCATGCTGCTCTTTCTCTCCGGTGTAGACGTCCACACACCAGGCGTGGTAGGCGAAGGCAAACAGCTCCTCCAGGTGGGCTGGAGGTCTAATCGCAGCCACCAGACGCTTCAGCCACTCCTGACACTGCTCTAGTGTGGAGAACTGGCACCTACACACACGCACACGCACACACACAGATTTTGTCAAGCAGATGACCTGTTTGGGTTGTGTGTGTGGGTGTGTGTGTGTGTGTGCAATAAATGAACATCTTCCAGTCCGTGCAGGTAGAGTTGTAACACTGTCTGTGTATGTGTCTGTGTCTTCATACCTTACGACTTTGCAGTCCTTACAGGTGATGTGCAGCTGGAACATGTCCCGAGACTCCACACTCTCAATCAACTGGAGAGGAACCTGGGAGAGATGGAGAGAGCACAGTCATTCAGAGATGGAGGGAGAAAGATGGAGAGAACACAGTCATTTAGAGATTGAGAGAGAGAGAGAACTGTCATTCAGAGATAGGGGGAGAGAGAGAGCTACAGATGGAAAGAACAGTAATTCAAAAAAAGGACAGAGAGATGGAGAGAAAGAGTCATGGAGAGATGGTGAGAGCGGAATTTGGGAGGGGGGGTTAAACTTATAAAAAAGTTAGTAAAAAAAATAAAATTTCAAAAATGCTCTGGCAGCACAATATACTTTTGCCATGCCAATAAAACTTGACGGGGTTTGAGAAAGAGAGAAAGAGAGAAAGAAAGAAAAGAAAGAAAGAAAGAAAGAAAGAAAGAAAGAAAGAAAGAGAGAGGGGGGGGGGGTAGTGTTATTGGGGTTTAGGGTGTGCAGTCTTGCTGGTTGTTTAGTCTGTTTGGCTGTTTGCTTTGGCGACCGTTACGGTCATTTCATACCAATATGACGCCACAAAACCTAAATTAGACAGAACAAGAGAAACAGTGGGGAAGAGAACGAGGGAGAGAAGGAGAGAGGGAGAGAGAGAGAGAGATGGACAACACCTCGGGCAACAGTGGGTCAGATGGGGTGAATAACACAGCAGGCTTGTGAGCAGTCACAGTCACACACAGTCACACACACACACACACACACTCACACTCACACCAGGGGAGGTCTTCATATGTCACTGAAGCACATCCTCACAGCACCTGAACAAGCCTACAGAGTCCCATGGGTCCTAAAGCCAGCCATGAGCCAGCATGCTGCTCTAAGTGTGTTAACCTCCCTCTCTGCCAGCAGGATCACTTGGCCTGCCCCATCCAGCCAGCCGACCAGACCATCAAGCACCAGTGTTAAACCCAACACTCAGCACAACCCAGACAAAATGTCCAACTCAAGCACCAGTGTTAAACCCAACACTCAGCACACCACAGACAAAATGTCCAACTCAAGCACCAGTGTTAAACCCAACACTCAGCACACCCCAGACAAAATGTCCAACTCAAGCACCAGTGTTAAACCCAACACTCAGTAAGCACGCCCCAAACAGAAAATCCAACTCAACCAGTATGTAACCCCAGACTCCATAAGCACATCAGAACCCCACCCAGAGTTCGATGATGACCGTTCAGGTTTAGACACAGTTGACTCCAGCCCACATACACACTCAAGAGGCTGCGGCTGTAAGTGGACTTGCACATGCCGTGTTACACACACACACACACGCCCATATTCTCACACACACAAACACACACACACACACACCATGCAGCAAGGGCCAGATGTGACAGGTCGACTTGAGGCAGTCATTTCCGTGACAACCACACACACACACACACACAAGACAGTGTGGTCACACCATGCAAGGGACGAGGAGTTTGTGTGTGTGTACTTACTGACACTTCGCACGAACAATTCTGTGTGTCAGACGACAACATAAACACACAAACAAATAAAGAGGAGAGGGGGATAAGAATTAAACATCCCAAAGACACACACACACACACACACACACACACACACACACACACAGGAGAGAGGTGGTGGTTTAAATATCCAAAAGGTGCACACAGAGTTTGGGCATCTGGGTTGTGATGGTATAATGATTTCCACATTCCTCTAACGCCAACACACACACTGACACACACACACACACACACACCGACACACACACACACACACCCCGACACACACACACACACCGACACACACACACACACACACACCGACACACACACACACACACACACCGACACACACACAGGAGAGACGTGGTGGTTTAAATATCTAAAAGGTGCACACATAGTTTGGGCATCTGGGTTGTAATGATATAATGATTTCCACATTCCTCTAACGCTGACACACACACAAATGAAATAAACAATGAAATAAATCTCCTCATGGGAGAAGGGGGGGTGGGTATGAAGACAGTTTGGGCCTATAATGGGATGGCACCACACACACACACACACACACACACACACACACACACACACACACGCACGCACGCACGCACACACACGCGACGCACGCACACAAACGTTGCTGTTCCCCATGCCATTGCCTGCCGCTGAATTCCACCACTCTAATTTGGCCATGGAGGAACATTCCAAAAGTGCTTGTTAATGGTTTTAGTTCTCTCTCTCTCTTGCGATCTCTTACACACACAGACACACACAATCTCTCAACGAAGGTTTCAGTCACACACACACAAACTCTTTTTCAATTTCTCTAACAAACAGATACACTCCTCATAGCAGAACAACACTGTGGCTGTTTGACACAAGGTCCACACACACACACACACACACACACACACACACACCATTTGACAGGAACACTGAGAGCTGTGGTTCTGTGAGCTGCAGGGATGCATTCATTCAAACCCTGCTGACGTCTGACTAGTACAAACATTAGCCTAAACCACACACGCACATGGACACACACACACACACACGCACATGGACACACACACACACACACGACAAGAGTGCCAGAGCAACTCTAATCACGGTGAGAATCCCAACAAAGGCTGAGGAGCTGAAGCTGCCCAGGGTGCTCAGGGCAAACTGAAACCATGGCAACCAGCACTAGAGGAGACACAGCACCGCAGCAACAGGACTCAGCATCCGGAGACAGCCTTGAGATGCAAAAGGTCCTCTCGCCACACGCTCACGAACTAGCCTGATTGGAGCGCAGTGCTATGCTGTTTAAACACACAGATTCAGAGGTGTGTGCATAGTACAGGCCAAAAGTTAGGACACTCCTTCTCATTCAATGTGTTTCCTTTATTTTCATGACTATTTACATTGTTGATTCATCAAAACTATTAATGAACACATGTGGAATTATGTACTTCACAAAAAAAGTGTGAAATAACTGAAAACATGTCTTATATTCTAGTTTCTTCAAAGTTGTTGTTTTTTTTTAAATTTAATACCATATTCAGTAAGCCATAACTTGACAAATATTTATCTGTGGGGCCAAATAACTTTGCCTTCATTCATAGTTTTGATGCCTTCAGTGAGAATCTACAATGCAAACAGTCATGAAAATAAAGAAAACGCATTGAAATGAGAAGGTGTGTCCAAACTTTTGGCCTGTACTGTATCTTGCCCTAGTCCACAGTGTTGCCAGATGAGAGGATTCAGATGAGAGGATTCAGAGGAGAGGATTCAGAGGAGAGGATTCAGAGGAGAGGATTCAGAGGAGAGGATTCAGAGGAGAGGATTCAGATGATTCAGAGGAGAGGATTCAGATGATTTAGAGGAGAGGATTCAGATGAGGATAAGGATTCAGATGAGAGGATTCAGATGATTCAGAGGAGAGGATTCAGATGAGGATGAGGATTCAGATGAGAGGATTCAGATGATTCAGAGGAGAGGATTCAGATGAGGATGAGGATTCAGATGAGAGGATTCAGATGATTCAGAGGAGAGGATTCAGATGAGGATGAGGATTCAGATGAGAGGATAAGGATTCAGATGAGAGGATAAGGATTCAGATGATTCAGGAGAGGATTCAGATGAGAGGATTCAGATGAGAGGATGAGGATGAGGATGAGAGGATGAGGATGAGAGAATTCAGATGAGAGGATGAGAGGATGAGGATGATTCAGGAGAGGATTCAGATGAGAGGATTCAGATGATTCAGAGGAGAGGATTCAGATGAGAGGATTCAGATGAGAGGATGAGGATGAGGATGAGAGGATGAGGATGAGAGAATTCAGATGAGAGGATGAGGATGAGAGGATGAGGATGATTCAGGAGAGGATTCAGATGAGAGGATGAGGATGAGAGGATGAGGATGAGAGGAAGACCAGTGAGAATGGAGGCTAGGTCAGGGGGTCGGTTTGAAGACCTGACAAACGTCCCTCCAGAGCTCTAAACACCATGATGCCCCCCGTAGCCTAACACAAAGTCTTTTTAAACAACTCCAGAGGGCAAGAGGGAGTGTGTCTTTGTGTGTGTGTGTGTGTGTGTGTGTGTGTGTGTGTGTGTGTGTGTGTGTGTGTGTGTGTGAGAGAAAGAGAGGACCCTTACGTTGACGATGGACTCCTTGAACTTGATGTGCAGCCGGTAGTTGGACATGGCGATGATGGCGTCCTCCGCTCTCCCCACATACTGGGTGAACTCTCCATGCAGCTCAGCGTAGGGCACCTAAACACACACACACACACACACACACACACACTTGATTAGCGACAAATACACACTCAATAACAGTAGCGCTGCAATAATTTAAGCAGGCACACACACGCACACACACACAGGCGCACACACGCACACACACACACACACACACACACGTGTGGTGGGTGAGAGGGTATTTAATGTCTTTTGTATTCTATTCTCAAGGCATTTGATTCACTGGGACAGACTGGAGGTGTGTGTGTGTGTCTCACCTGCAGGTCATCTTGCTCCAGGACTGGGGGCTTCCTGGGGAAGATCTGATTGGCTTGGATGCACTCCAAGCTCTGCTGCCCCTCCTCCTCCTGAAACAAACACAAGAGATGTGTCAGCTGCCAACACACACACTCTCTTTCTCTCTGTCCCACACACACACACACACACAACATACACATTGATTAGACAAATGCAGAAAACACACAAATACATAAATAAACACACATACACACACTGATTAAACAAATGCAGAACACACACACACACACACACACACACACACACACTTCCCTGACGATGCTCTGCTCTAGCGCCTCGCTATGCTACGGCAGCTTTTCACACCTCTGTCCATATGAGGCCCGTCACTGTGACCACCTGTGTTAAACCCCACTGGTCAGGTCAGGTAAGCCATGAGTGACTCCTCCAGCACACACACCACACACACACACACACACACAGTTCCATAATCCTGGGATTTTAGGAGTTATCTATCTCTGTCTTTGAATACACACATTTTTCACTACTACTACACACATGCATACACACACGGCAACATACAAACACACCTACATACATCCACATATGCACATACTGTATGTACATACACACACACATTATTGTTTCCAGCAAATACCCAAAATGCTGCTACACAAAAAAAGTAAACGTGGCTGGAGCATCTTCTATGCTAATTTAGTCTCGTCAGTCATGCTGGCTACAACTTCTCAACGAGACACATCTACCTTGACGAGAAATATTGCGGACCAGAGCGCACACACACACACAGTCGCACAATCCTTTGGGACGCCCACGCAAGGCGTTGTTGCGCCAGAGTCTGATCCCTCGCCACCACCATCCTCTTAAAGGTGGCTCTGTGCTCTGACACACCGCTTACATCAGATGCCCACACACACACTTACCACGGAGGAGTGAAACATCCTATTTAGATCTGCAAGCCTTAAACACGTTACGGCTCTAAATTAAATTAGCCGACTACCCAGCCCGCGACCAGCCTGAGATGGGATGCCTCTGGTGTCGTGTGTGTGTGTGTGTGTGTGTGTGTGTGTGTGTGTGTGTGTGTGTGTG
>NC_063193.1:29031432-29036432 GCF_017589495.1 Alosa alosa
TTCCTCATTCTCTCAATGCAGCTTCATGCCTGAGATTACAGCTGCTTTTTCTGTTTCTCTATCTCTTTCCATCTCTCCATCACTGACGGCTCTCTCTCCCTCTGTATGTGTGCATGACTTCCCACTTGATATGTGCAGGCTGGTCATCGTGCATGCAAGGGAATCCTTGCACCATCAACAACACACACCCTCTTCTGCAAAACAACTAGTGTCTTCTGGTGGCAACTGATAAGGCGTATCTGGAACTCACACTCACTGTGTGTGTGTGTGTGCGCGTGTGCGTGTTTAATCAGAGACCAACTCGTGACCGGATGCCCCAGTGTGTACAGAGGCCCATTCCAGCATGCTGGCAGCAGGTTAAGCATCTTAACATCTCGTCAGCGCTCATGACGACACACAAGCCAACACTACAGCCACGCTGGCTGGCTGCTCAACCTACAGGACCAACATGCTAGTATTCTCAATGACGCTAGTATTCTCAATGACATTCAGCCAAAATGCTAGTATTCTCAATGACATTCAGCCAAAATGCTAGTCTTCTCAGTGTCTTTCAGCCAAAATGCTAGTCTTCTCAGTGTCTTTCAGCCAAAATGCTAGTCTTCTCAATGACATTCAGCCAAAATGCTAGTCTTCTCAGTGTCTTTCAGCCAAAATGCTAGTCTTCTCAGTGTCTTTCAGCCAAAATGCTAGTCTTCTCAGTGTCTTTCAGCCAAAATGCTAGTCTTGTCAGTGCCATTCAGAGGGGGGTTCCTAGGAGGTGGTTTACCCCTATCGTCCTCACTTTCTCTTTCAGTTACTGTTCTCGTTCTTGGTGTGAACTGGCCTTGAGACATAAACAGATGATTCCTGCGGCTTTGTTCTGCTGCTTTATAGAACAAAACTATAAAGCAAAGATTCTAGAACAGAGCTCCGCTCTAGAATCTTTGCTATAAAGCTCCTCTATTTGGAGGTTTACAACATACCTTAAAATACCCCCCTTGGTAAATGAAAATATTGTAGCTGGAAACTCCATGTTGTGTGCCGTTTGAGAACAGTGCTGGGGTGATCATTACAAACAAGCCTCTGTTCACAGGGATGAGTCTGACGCTTTCAACACCAAAACAATTCAAACAAAAAAGGCAAACAAACAACAACAGACTTGCTCTGTGCGCGGGTGGGGAGATAGACTTTCCCGAAAAATGCTCGGTTTACAGTGGAAGCAATGGCTTCATTTGTGAAGGAGTGGAAACCATCCAGTCAGTCTCAGGTGCTCAGGTATTCCGCTCATAATGACAGAAGGTCAGTCTGTACCTCCCTCCTGCCTCGCCTGTATGACAGAGCATCTGCCTGCCAAAAGTCTGCCACTGAAAACCCAACCAAACCAGACCTAAAAACAAAATACCAGACAAATGGCTAGATAGCAGTGACTCTGCTCTCACAGCTCAATCTGAGAGCTTTTCAATACTCTGTGTCCGCATGGGTGCACCCATGCCTGCCTTCCCTGCAAACAAGGTTACCTTATGTGGCCTCTCTGACTGGGACATGTACATACGGCTTTGGCATGACCACACTGTTGAATTTTAACTTGTAAAGAGCTGAATGCCTTCCTTGTGACTAGCATTTTAGCATGGTGCAACAAAGCCACAGTGGAATTAAATATAAGCATTGCATGCAGTAAATCGTGGTGGCATGTGACTTTTAGTGACTGCACAAATCAGTATCTAGTTTGACACACTTGTTACTGCATGCAGTCCTGACTATAAGGATGATTTAGGGCGTATACAATGAGATGCAGTGCAGACTGTCTGTGCTGATGAGAGGAATAACGTTACAATAAATGTTTTGATATCAGAATAGCTGAAGGTCTACGAACGCTCGATATGAACTGCACTCTAACAAGCGAAGAAGCGATAATAAACATGTGAATTGCATACTTAATTTGCGAGTTCCACGCAATCAAGCTCCAATCAAGCTTGCGAGGTATCGGGAAGCTAATGTTTACTAGTCGGCTCTGGTTGCACTGCTACCAAACAAGTAAAACACGTAAGGCTAGTTAGTGGCTAGTGCAACATTTCTAAACTGTTTTGGGTAACAATAATATCACTGTTTTTAACAAACGTCAAAATAAACCTTAGCAGACAGTTTTCTATTTATAACAGCAAGTTGGCAGGTCGATTTCAAAAGTTCATTCATATTAGTAAATCCAGAGATCTTCTAACTCGATAGCTAGCCAGCTAGCGGATTCTTGCCAGCTGACTGGGCAACAGTTCAAGCTAACTGTATAACTTATCTGATAAGCTAGCCACATAGAAATACCATAACGTTCCATGTCAAAATATTTCCTGAATCATAACATTAAGCCTCTTACGGTTTCACAAATAGCATGACACCCAACAAGCTGTGCAAGTCATTTCAACCACCGTATGTTTTGAACAGTTCTATTTCGACCTAACCCAGCGATAGCTGTCAACACTATGATAGCACAAATAGTGAAACGTTAGAGCAAACTGTTCAGCGTTTCCAGCTAGCTTCTAACTGGCTAACATCAGCTAACTGTTATACGGTGCAATTTA
The DNA here is from genome assembly GCF_017589495.1 of Alosa alosa. Classification (NCBI taxonomy): domain Eukaryota; kingdom Metazoa; phylum Chordata; class Actinopteri; order Clupeiformes; family Clupeidae; genus Alosa; species Alosa alosa. The sequence goes on from NC_063193.1 coordinate 29,033,985, forward strand.
TCTAGATCTATCATAGCTTTGTTGCTGTTCAGTAGCCAGGGGTAAATTAGGTAGCCGTGACAACTATCGTGAGAATACACCTCCAGCACTAACTTACAAGAATATCTGCAGTGTTTGTCGGTACCTTCCTCTTCCCCCGGTTCTTTCACCTCCTCCCTTGAGCGGGCCTGCTTTGATACTAAAGCTAACTAGCGGGCTAACTAACGGAGTAGGTTGTGTTTTTGTTGTTGTTATGCGATAGAGGGCGGACCCCTAAGCACAGGCCTGAGTCGCGCCAACACAGCAAAGCAATAACTCAACAGGCGTACAAACCTTAGAAGAAGCTCTAGAAGAGAACGAACATGTAGGGGATAGAGTATTCTTTCATCCGGCTTTAAACAAACTGCAAATAAGCGACACAAACAGATATTCAGATCCATTTGCAGTCCTACTCCGTCCCACCGTAGACTCTGCCCGTCATCGCCGCGTTTCAACCACAGACTGCGCATGTGACGTAGCACGTAATGACAGAATGTTGCGTAATCACGTTTGGTCTTTGCCTCTTGATGGGGGAGGGGTAGATATTTGAATATCATGTTCTGTAGAATAGCAAGAAGTCAGTTAGAAAGTGTAGCCTATCATTCATTTCACATGGGAAGAGGAACAAAAGGTCAAACTTAAAAGTTCAACACATTTTTAAGAATATCTAAACTAGTCAAGAAGACTAAAATGTGGATAAAACATAATTTTTTTCATTTTAATTGTATATAGTGTTGCACTGTTTAAAGCTATGCCATGGCTGAGAGGTAATGAAGAAACAGAAACACAAAGGGTCACATAGTAATCCATTCAACGATGGCCTGGGACGTGTGATTAAAAGACATGTAATATTTATTTGAGCTTTTTTGAAACCAAAGTTTAAAGTGCTCTGACATTTGCAGTATTAAGAGAAATGAGTCATCAGGGAATTTCAGCACTATTCACAGGAGGATGATATGACAGGCATGAGCAAAGAAAATGGGCTTTAAATGCATGCCCTATCTATCAACATTACCGGGACAATGCGAGTCTCTCTAAACACCTCTTTTCTCTCTTCAGCCACACTTCATGTTAGTCATCATGATATGCAATGCAGTGCAACAAACTATACTGTTCAGAGAATTCGGTGCTTGGTCAACATACCATTTCAGTTATATTTTCATAACTTGATCAAAAACAGTGCATCTTTCTCAAAATATGAATGCTGTCATGGGAACCTGACGGAGCCAATGATAAAGTGATGTGCACATGAGGTGTCCCATAATACCCCACAGCATATACCAGTTTTAACTTCCTGACCACATCAAACAGACCAGCTGGAGCTGCACTCTTTTGTGCATAAAGTGGGTGGACTGGGACAGGTCAGGTAACTAGGTAAAGCTGTGTGCGTGTGTGTGTGTGTGTGTGTGTGTGTGTGTGTGTGTGTGTGTATCTCACCCACATCACATCTGAGACATGCAAGGAATTCCAGGCTGAGGGGGAAAAAAACCCTGAGATCTTGGCCAAAGATGGTGAGAAGAGGAGAGCTTAACCCTTCCATGTCCACTCCATGCTCACCGGCCATCTTCACAAAGTCACATGCAAGTTCCATACAAAGAAATATATGAACGAGACATACGGAAAGAGAAAAAAAAAACTTTATTGAGGACCACGGACTTGAATAAAAATGAATGTCACAAATATCACCAACACAAGCAGTGAAACGAGTGAGAAACAGTGAAAGAGTTCTGTTGGTTATGCACATCATGTGATGACAAGATTTCCTCATTCCGTAGAAATCCAGTGAAGTGACTGCTCTGTGAGGAGAGCCCATAAAGTGAAATTAGCAGATCTCTTCTCATAAACATTGTCTTTGAGACATTTTATTTCTTTTAAGATCTCTGTTGAGAAAAACAAACAAACAAACAAACAAATGAAAAGTTCTGTTCGGATAAATACTTGACCCCAGTTCCTAAATGAAAAAAGAACATATTCTACATACACACAAATCTGTGCCTAAAGTGTGAATGCAACATTTTCAAGAAATGTCTGTGGTTTCGCAACGGTGTTTTTCTCTTCAAAGGTATAATACACATCTAAAATTGTTCTGTTACTCAAGCCTCCCTTGGCAGTGCCATATGTGTTTGTGATATAAACAAAAATCTCTTGATTCTCCGATATGGAGGTATACCGCACTGGAAACGTTAGTGGTCATGTCTTGTTCATCTCAAAAGCATACTCAGTTAGTCTATCTATAGGGTATACTGCCTGACTTCCTGCTTTTTTTATCCAGTGCACTTTTATTCAAGACCATATGGAATTCAGTCATATAAACAAAGACATAGAATCATTCAATGCTCACAAAATGCTGTGGTCATTTGATTACATGTTCACTGAGAAATACTCGTATACGAATGAGCAATGTCCAGTAAGTCTGAGCTGCAAACGAGA
>NC_063193.1:29046432-29051432 GCF_017589495.1 Alosa alosa
CTGTGTGTGTGTGTGTGTGTGTGTGTGTGTGTGTGTGTGTGTGTGTGTGTGTGTGTGTGTGTGTGTTTGCGCATATACAGTATGTGTGTGTGTATGCGTGCATGCATGACTGTGTGTGTGTGTGTGTGTGTGTGTGTGTGTGTGTGTGTGTGTGTGTGTGTGTGTGTGTGTGTTTAAGAGTGTGTGTATGTGTGTGTGTGTGTTTGTGCATATACAGTATGTGTGTGTGTATGCATGACTGTGAGTGTGTGTGTTTGTGTGTGTGTGTGTGTGTGTGTGTGTGTGTTTAAGAGTGTGTGTGTGTGTGTGTGTGTGTGTGTGTGTGTGTGTGTGTGTGTGTGTGTGTGTATGTGTGTGTGTCCCTACCCTGTGTGTTGGTGTGGTTGGGCAGCTGACTCAGGCCCTGTCCCAGCTGGTCCAGCAGCCACAGCTGCATGCGGATGAAGGGCTCGCGACCCTTCTGGGTCAGCTTACTCCACGGCTTGGGACGGGACAGCATGTCACTCACACTACCCTGAGACAGACCCAGGACCTGGACACAGAGAGAGGCAGGGAGGGAGGGAGAGAGAGAGAGAGAGAGAGAGAGAGAGAGAGAGAGAGAGAGAGAGAGAGAAAAAGGAGGGGAGGCAGAGAGAGGAAATATATATGTACCAGTATTATATGTTTTTGAGTAGGTAGTTCTGTAGACAACCATCCTGCACAAGAGAAAGAGATTATTCCTTTAGTTTCAAACACACTAAAGCGTCTCATCACCACATGTCCCTTCCACAGAGATTAGGGATTGCTACACAGAATGACTGTGCTAAAACACCAAGTAATAACAACCATTTGCATGCAAAGTGTTGGCACAGGCAAATAGCTCCAGCGCACTCAAAATGAAAGTCATTTGTCTTATTTCAGTATTCATTAACAGGGTTAATGTAATGAGCTTTGGCATGCATTGGTGCATCAAACATAATGCAAATAGGAACTCACACTTCAACTGTTGGTGGTGGAATAACAAGAGGTTTACCTGTCACTCTACTCATCGCCACTAGAGGGTGGCAAAGCATAGCTTATAAGTTACAAGACAACTGATGCTTATAACAGAGCCGTAAACGCTCTGGCTTATTAGTTACAAGACAACTGATTGTTGAGATGGCTACCTTTTATCTCCAGCTCCACTACTGAATGATGCATCGCAAATATTTCTAAAATGTTCAATTTGACCGTTTGAGCGGACTAGAACTGACACTTGACTGTTTAAATACTGCACTCACTGATGCACTTATTCTTATTGTACTCTACCTTTTTTAAAATAGTCCTAGAATTGTTGAGAGAATTGCTTTAAAAAGCTTAGACGGTTTATCATGTTGTTAGTTGCTTTGGCTAAAAAATGTGTCAGCCAAATGTAATAGTTTGTAATGTAAAATGTAATGATTCTGACGTGTAATATAAATCCTCACAGCAGTGATTAGTTTCACGTACATTCCATTTCAGAACCTGGATCCACCCTGGATCCACTTTATCTGACACTAGAAATATGGTACCTAACCTCACTAAAATGGTCGTGTTGTTCTCCCTTTAAGGACATGTTCACATAGATCTCTGTTTCTCGAGGTCACCGAGCACTGTTGGTACAAAACAAAAAATCGCTGCTACCTAGCGCGAGTTACTGCAACCAACAGTTAGAGAAGCCAGGCAGCTACAGTACTACACTCTGGGGGCATGAACATGTGGCAGCTACAGTGCTACACTCTGGGGGCATGATTTTAAAGATGCCCCCAAAGTCTCCTTGAAGACCTCAGAAGGTCTGCTGTCTCCATCCCACTGGTAGGGGTGAACCAGCTCCTCTTAAGAGTTCTCTTTGGAGGACCTGGCTGTCTCACCTTCTCTCCGAAGATGCGCTGGCAGATGCCGTTCTTGGCCAGCTTCTCCTTGACCTGTCGCGTGAGCTCGATGGTGTCCACCTCGCGGTACATGTACATCTCGTACTGCTCGGGGGTGAGTGGCGGGACCGTGGGCTTGAGGGTGCGCGGGATGTACGCCGGGTAGTACGGCACGCGGCTCGGACACGAGCCCTCGCCGCCGCCGCCCGCTGACGCCTCCGGCTCCACCTTCACCTCCACGGGACGGCCCCCTGGCGGCCCCGCCCCCACCTGGACTCCTCCTCCCCCCACTTCCTCCTCCGCTCCGGACGTGTCGTCGCCCGTGGGCGGGCCTTCGCCGTTCTCCGAGCGAGGCCAAGGGCGGGGCACGGGGGCGTGGCCAGAGGACGAGGAGGAGGACACGGCGGGTGACGCGGAGGTGAAAGGTCGCGAGATGGCCCCCATGATCCCCACCACTCCTCCTCCTCCTCCGCCGCCACCTCCCCTCCCTCCTCCTCCAAGGCCGGGCTGACCAGTGCTGGTCGGCACGCCCCGCCTCGCGCCGACCTCCGACTCTGACCTTTATGGATGATGTTCTGCACGAAGGCGGCGGGCGACAGCACACTCAGCGGGGTCTGCGGGCAGCCGATGCCGCCGGCGCCCACGCACACTGGCACCATGCCACCCTCCTCCTGCTTCACGTAGGCGGGCCCCGGGCCCTGCAGGGCCTTGGCGGCGTCCTGGAGGCCCAGTCCAAGTCGCTCCGCAGCGGAGGAGGAGGAGGAGGAGGAGGAGGAGGTGCGTCCGCAGGCCTCCATCTCCAGCAGTGCCTGCTGCTGCGCCTGCATCTCGCGCCGCGCCTGCTCCAGGATGCCCTTGATGGTCTCGTCAGAGCCGCCGCTACTGCCACCGCCACCACTGCTGCGGCCGGACGAGCCACCGGTCAGCTTACCGTCACCTGCAGATACACACACACACACACACACACACACACACACAGACACCAATCGATAAGATATCAATCATGGACAAACACAAATACATACATACACACACATACATACACATACATACACCATGACACCACCATCACCATGACACTCACTCTCACAGAGCACCTTACCATACCTTACTATGCACAGAGAATCACAGGCTCAGTCCCTGCCTCAGTCATTGCAAACGCCTCAAGCTTAATCACCCCTAAGCACACTATGTTGATACTGTTTTAGACTTGATTTAGATTTAGTGTTATTTAGTATAATTTATATTTAGTATATAGTTGTGTTTTTTATATTACATACTTTTATTACTTTTTCTGCTGTTAGTGCATGTTGTTTGTGATGTCTGTATGCTACTGAGACCTTGAATTTCCCCTTGGGGATCAATAAAGTATCTATCTATCTACACACACACACATACAACATAGAGATATAAACATACACACACAGACACACACACAGACCTGTACTTCACTAAGACTGCAACAACAGACAAAAGCAGGATGGACCAAAAGATAATATTCCTTATCTGCCAAGTGGGGCTACATGCCCACCAAATTTCAGGTTTGACAAAACCTATATGACTGCAAGTGCTAGCAGTAGTCCCAATATTGTTCAGATAAACAACATACACTTATATACACATGTGCATGAAAAACAGGGGTTCACAGACCTTTACCAACACTCCAGGGTCTGACACTGCATACGTACCTTCCTTAAAAAAGAAGGATTCACAGCAATTAACTGAATTTCAAAATCCAGTTTTCTGATAGGCTTTTTAAATGAAGTGATTCATCATGAATGAATTAATGAGCAGAGATGCCGAGTAATTACTGCTCAGCATAACCCACAGACGTTAGCGATTAGCCTCCCATCATCACAAAGCAGATACAGCATGCTCTCAGCACACAGGGAGAGAAACAGCCGTCTCAGAGCAGGGAAACTCTCAGCATGGGCACCGGACAGAAGGTGCTGACACACACACACAGACGCACACACAGACGCACACACACTCACAAACACATGCACACACACATGTACACAAACACACACACACACACACACACACACACACACACAGGCACACCCACCTCCTCTTTGAGACTGGATCTCCTTCTTGGCCTGTTCTAGAATGTTCTTGATGGCCTCGTCTGACCCAGTTTCAGGAGTTCGGATACGAGGAGTGATACTCCCTGCCAAGGAGAGAGAGAGAGAGAGAGAGAGAGAGAGAAGAGAAGGAGAGACAGATAGAGATAGGAAGAGAAGGAGAGAAAGAGAGAAAGAGGAGAGAGATGAAGAGAAGAAGAGAGTGAGAGAGGAGAGAGAGAGGAGACAAGGAGATAGAGAAGAAGAGAGAGAGAGAGAGACAGAGAGAGAGAGAGAGAGAGAGAGAGAGGAGGGGTGAGGTGAATGGGCTGCTTGATCAGAAAACAGTTCCAAGGCTTTGCCATTTGACTGCTAGATCAATGGCAGCCTTTGAGAAGTTGGCATGTGTGGAGAGGCTGCCGTGTGTGTGTGTTTGCGTGTGTGTGTGTGGAGAGGCTTTCGCGTTCGAGCGGCGCGGCGTTCAAAGACGCAGAACCAAGCCGAGAAAACAAAGTTGAAAGAATCACAACAAACACGGGAGAGAGAGAGGAAGAGAGAGAGAGAGGGAGAGAGAGATAGAGAAAGAGAGATAGAGAGAGAAAGAGAGAGAGAGAGAGATAAAGAGAGAGAGAGGAAGCTGGTGCCAGAGTTGAGCTGAACTGGGCCTCTGAGCCCCCGGATGAAAAGGATCCGGAGCTCCACCGGCACCAGCCCACTGGGTTTGGGTCCATCCGGACTATCCGGCTGGTGAGATTTTAGCCGGCCAGTCGGACCGCCCACTTACCTCTCTGCCGGACCTGGATGGTCCTCAGCGCCAGGATGTTCTGCTCGTCAGACAGGAAGTGCTTCATCTTGATGAAGGGCTCCTTGCCCTTGACGGTCAGCTTCCTCCAGGGTTTGGGCCGGGCCAGGATCTCGCTGACCGACCCCTGCGACAGGCCCAGCACGTAGTGTCCGAACACGCGCTGCCCAATGTTGTGCTTCAGAAGTTGCTCCTTCACCTGGTAGGCGATCTCTGACGTCTCCAGCTGGTCATCCTCGTTCCCGCCCACACTCGAGCCCCCGCTCT
>NC_063193.1:29056432-29061432 GCF_017589495.1 Alosa alosa
CAAGGAACAGGAGCGTCATGGCAGAGTCAGTGCCTCAAAAAAAGGAAAATGTAAGACGCATTTCAAAGTGTAGGCTATTGTCTCATAAGAGTAAAACATAATGATAGGCCTAGTCTTGCACGCTGCACTGTTTGTAACAGTGAATTTAGCATTGCCCATGGCATGGTTAAATGATGGCAAAAGACATGTTCAGGCGAGTTTAACAAGTGTCAATTTATGTGCATATTATTCAGGCCTATACTAGATGGCTAGTTGCCAAGGCTACATGAAAAGACCAAACTACCAAACTACCAAAATCTACATATTTTATTTTTTTACAATTTCTATCTAGGCCTTCCTTATTTGGTGTACTGACTAGACATTATTGAACAATTGAACATATTAATCTGTATTTAAGTAGGCTAAAGTTTTTTTTTTTTGGGGGGTTTGGGGGGCTTTGTGATACCTCCCTGAAATGACTTTTTGCAGGTTGGGATGTCTGTATGTGTGTGTGTGTGTGTGTGTGTGTGTGTGTGTGTGTGTGTGCACTTACCTCTATAGCTTCTGTCTTGTAGGCCAGCTGGCGCTCCAGCTCTGCGACCTGATTGGCCGATGCGTCCTGGACTTCCTGTAGAGTGAACTGAAGCCTCTGGACGTTCTCCAGCAGTCGGAGGATTTCTCTGTCCTTAGCAAAGAGAGCCACCTCCAGCGGGGACGCAGAACACTCATCCTTCTCCCCCCTCTCCTGAGGGAGCCAGCGAGAGAGAGAGAGAGAGAGAGAGAGAGAGAGAGAATGAAAGGGAAGGATGGAGGAAAGGAGAGAAGAGGAGAAGAGAGGGGTAAGAGTAATAAGAGAGAGAAAGCGAGAGAGGGGAGGAGGAGAAGAGAGGAGGGATGGAATGAAAGAGAAGGATGAAGGGTGAAGGATGAAGAGTGGCAAAGAGTGTCTCTTTTAAATCTCCACATCAAACCTGTGTGTGTAGATGAGTTTAATCAGGCAGCCTTAGAGATGGTTAATGAGGTGAACTGGGCTACACTGCTCCCCGAGACAGTCCTGCTGCTTCACACAGCCCTCAGAGATGGACACACGCACACACACACGCACACGCACACACACACACCACCCACACACATACAGGCACAGCACCAATGACAGTCCCACTACTTGACAGAGGTTACACTACAATATGATGAGATGGTGTGTGTGTGTGTGTGTGTGTGTGTGTGTGTGTGTGTGTGTGTGTGTGTTGTACCTTTCCCTTGGTGTCCTGTGTTGGGCAGCTGGTGGTCTGAGAGTTGGTCAGCTGTTCCTTTAACCTCTCCACTTCCCTCTGAGCTATCTCTGCTCTCTGTGGAACAGAGGAGAAACATTACACACACACACACACACACACACACACACACACACACAGCCCTTCCACCTCCCTCTGAGCTATCTCTGTTCTTTGTAGTGTAGAGGAGACACATGACAGACACACAGACACACAGACACACACACACACACAAACTCTTCCAGGTTTTGTCTCTCAATCTGTCATATACTCCAAGTGAGCCAGCAAAAACCAAGATTTATACACAGCTATAAAATCTGAGCTGTCAAACACACCAAATCGTACTGAGTCTGAAATGAGAAAGTAGGCAATTTGTGTGTCTGTGTTGTGTGTATCTGGATGTGTGTGTGTATGTGTGTATGTGGTGTGCGTGTTAGACTAACTCAGCAACATGCTTGTGCACTCAAACGAGGAAACAGGTGTGCGTGTACACACACACACACACACACACACACACACACACACACACACACACACACACACACACACACACACGCACACACACACACACACACACACACACACACACACACACACGCACTTCCAGCCACTTCTTAAAGCTGTGCTTCTGAGAGCTCATCAATCACTGTTATGTGAGATTACAGGTGTTCAAAACCAGCAAGAGGAGGAAAGAAGCAGAGAGGAAAACGATAGAGCACGGCTGGTGGGAGAGAGAAAAAGAGGTAGAGAGTGAGTGATGAAGAGAGAGAGTGATGGAGAGAGAGCGCCATGGAGAGAGAGAGTGACAGAGAGAAAGAGATGGAGAGAGAGTGATGGAGAGAGAGTGCCATGGAGAGAGAGAGTGACAGAGAGAAAGAGATGGAGAGAGATAGTGACAGAGAGAAAGAGATGGAGAGAGAGTGCCATGGAGAGAGAGCGAGAGAAAGATGGAGAGAGAGAGAGAGGGACTGAGAAAGAGATGGAGAGAGAAAGAGAGAGAGAGAGTGGGGCTGAGAAAGAGATGGAGAGAGAGAGAGAGAGAGAGAGAGAGAGAGAGAGAGAGGGACTGAGAAAGAGATGGAGAGAGAAAGAGAGAGAGAGAGAGTGGGGCTGAGAAAGAGATGGAGAGAGAAAAGCAGAAAGAGAGAAATAGATGGAGGGAGAGAGAGTGGGACTGAGAAAGAGATGGAGAGAGAGAGAGTGGGACTGAGAAAGAGATGGAGAGAGGGAAGCAGAAAGAGAGAAATAGATGGAGGGAGGTAGAAAGAGGGAGAGGTGTGTGTTGTTTCTCTGGTGTGTGTGTGTGTGATTGTGCTGAGATGACTCCCTGCACTTTTCTTTCCCAAACTGTTTACCTGCACCGCCACACACCAGCTCCTAATTAATGATTCATTTTCAGAGCGTTTATCTGAGGGCTGCCAGTGCCCAACCAGCCAGCCAACAAAAGCGGACAGTGAAAGAAACCACAGAAGAGACAGAAGAGACGAGAAAAGACAGAAGAGATAGAAGACAGAAGAGACAGACAGCAATGAGACAGAGAGTGCAGAGAGACAGAAAAAGAGACAGAAGAGACAGAGACAGGATGAGTGCAGAGAGAGAGAGAGAGAGAGAGATAGAAAAGACAGAAGCGAGAGGCAGGACAGAGTGCAGAGAGAGAGAGAGAGAGAGAGAGAGACAGAAGAGACAGAAGAGACAGAGCGAGCGGACGAGTGCAGAGAGAGAGACAGAAGAGACAGAAGAGACAGAAGAGACAGAAGAGACAGAAGAGACAGAAGAGACAGAGCGAGCGGACGAGTGCAGAGAGAGAGAGACAGAAGAGACAGAAGAGAGGGGAAATCACTGGGAGGAGGAAGCAATCAGGCGATGAGGTGGCAAACAGCTGCAACACTTCCCCACGTTCCCCCTCTCCTCTCCCCTCCTCTCCTCCTCCCCTCTCTTCTCTCTCCTCTCCTCCCCCCCTCCTCTTCTCTCCCTCCTCCTGTCCTCTCCTCTCCTCTCTCTTCTCTCCTCTCCTCTCCTCTCCATTCCTCTACTCTCCTCTCTCTTCCTCTCTTTTCCTACACCCAACTCTATCTCCCTCTCCTTCCCCTCCTCTCCTCTCTTCTCCTCCTCTTCTCCTCCTCTTCTCCTTCTCCTCCTCCTCCCCTCCTCCTCCCCTCCTCTTCTCCTCTACCCCTCCTCCTCTCTCCTCCTCTTCTTCTCCTCCTCCCCTCCTCCTCAGCTCCCTCCTCCTCCTCCTCCTCCTCTTCTCCTCCTCCTCCTCCTCTCCTCCCCTCCTCCTCCTCCTCCTCTCTCCTCCTCCTCCTCCTCTCCTCCTCCTCTCTTCTCCTCCTCCCGGTTCGTCTCTGCAACGCTGTGCTCTTCTCCTCCTGCATGAATCACACTCAGCGGTCGCCCGTCCACCGCTGTGCCTGCCCCAGTGCACCCTGGGAAGGTACCTAATCATCGTTTCTGAGGGGTGGGGGGGTGGTGGTGGTGGTGGGGTGAAGTTCAGGGGGCGTGGGCTGGGTGTGTGGGGGTCTAATTAAAGCACAGGCTTGATTACAGGGATGATTATCTTAACGAGAGAAGAGCTCAATCAGAGACAGACAGAGTACCCCCCTCTATCACACACTCACACACACACACATACACACACACAATTACATACAGACATATACATGCAGAGAGATGTAAACCCACATAGACACACACACACACACAGACAGACATACGCACAAACACAAACTTACCTGGTTGGCTTTTTCCAGGTTTGAGACCAGCAAGCCAATTTCTTCCGCCCTGAGAACAAACATCACATATTTTAGATAAACACACACACACACACACACACACACACACACACACACACACACACACACACACACACACACACACATACACACACAATCCTCAACAGCCTCCCTCACACTAAAATACAACGTAAGCACAAACTTTCACATTTTAAATGTCACCCAGAATTCATGCCCACCCACACATCCATTGAAAGGCAGACAAACACACACACACACACACACACACACACACACACACTCACAGTGAGTATCCCTCATGTTTTTCACTCTTTTTGTTGATCCTGCAGAGCGGCACACACTCTCCAGTGGAAATCTCATTTGAATAGAGTTAGTGTTGCAGTGTGTGTGTTGGTATGTGTTCTCATGCAGTGTGTTTGAAGTTTACCGGCTCTTAGGGAGCGGAGCTTTCATAAGGGAGGTGTGTGTGTGTGAGAAGAAGAAGCAACACAGGCATAATGTGTGTGTGTGTGTGTGTGTGTGAGAGAGTGGGGGGGGGGGTCACAGGCATAATGTGTGTGTGTGTGTGTGTGTGGGGACATCTCTCAAGTGCCTCCAAACAAAGACGTACCTTAAATTAGGCACGGTAAACATCACAGAGCAGCTCTCTATTTCCCTCTCTCTCTCTCTCTCTTTCTCTCACACACACTCTCTCTTTCTCTGGTATACACACCTCCACACAGAAAAACACAAACACACACACACACACCATTCCGCATGCCGAGAGGGTTCCTAGTCATTGTGCCATTTCAACTGTCTGTCAGACTCAAAAAAGTGCTCAGACTGAGTTACCTCTCATTGTGTGTGTGTGTGTGTGTGTGTGTGTGTGTGTGTGTGTGTCTGGACCTAGGATCACTAGGATGTCCCGTCCTCCGCTTCATCAATGGACGTGTTGAATCAGGACAGCTGCCAAATGCCTCCCACTGAACACACACTTCAGCACTTGATGAGCGCTGCT
>NC_063193.1:29068932-29076432 GCF_017589495.1 Alosa alosa
GGGGTGGGGTGGGGTTGCTGGAGTTGGGGGTTGGTACTGATCTTTCTCTGAACTCTCACTCTTAGAGCAGCAGAGTCGAGACACTTCAACTTCACGCTCCTATCACACTGGCATCATCTTCTTTCCAAACTTCGCACACACACACACACACACACACACACACACACACACACACACACACACACACACACACATACACACACACCCACACACACACAAACCTGTGACATTACTCGGTGTGGTCGAAACACACACTTATGTATCCACACGTATATCTAGGGATTCTACCGCGTCCTCCACGTACGGAGGTGACAATGGGGTAGCAGGAATGCTGACGTCTGTGACAGTCATTTGGATTGTGTGTCCAGGTGTGTATTTTCTCAGAGTGTGTGTCCGGGCGTGTGTTCTAAGAGTGTGTGTCCGAGTGTGAGTTCTGGGATTGTGTGTGAGTGTTTGAGTTTGTCCAAGTGTGCGTGTGTATGTGTGTTATGCAATTGTGTGTGTGAGTGTTCTACGAGGGTGTGTTGGGGTGTGTGTTATGTGAGTGTGTGCCCGGGTGTGTGTTCTCAGTTGCAGCAAGCGCGCTACTTATTGCATCAGTCACTAGGGACACAGCCCTTAAGAGCTAACAACTGCTTTTAGACAAAGACTTAAGACAGAGACTTCTGCCTCGGTGCTGCCTAGCTTGTGCTACAATCTTGCTGCACACACACACACACACACACACACACACACACACACCGACAGCGTCTCTGCCGTTTCAAGGCACAACGTGACCGAGATCTGGCCTGTCAATCCCTCCATGGAACAGGCCCCACCCCCCACCCCTCCAAGATCAGATGATCAAAAGCGTCGGGACGGTTCTCACGCGCGAGAACCAGCAGTGATTAGCAATCAGAGGCTCGTGCAAGAGTCCTGATTAAGAGCGAAATTGGCGTGATGCAAGAGGGCACATATCAGTCAAGCTGCACCGGCAGGGTTAAGCTGAACTCTGCCGTGATTACCCACCGGGAATCGCACGGCCAGGAGGGCGGGACACGACCGCGTGAATTAGACAGGCGATCATCAGCAGCAGCAGCCTGCGTCATCATCACACACACACACACACAACATTCCTGACGATCAGTGAAAGAGAAACACACACACACACGCACACACACACACACACACACACACACACACACACACACACACACACACACACACACACACACACACACACACCTCCTTTACCACAGGAACCGCAGGATCTCTACTTGATGTTATCATTGGTTTGAAATGTCTCATAGTAACACTTTTTGACATGCCAATCACTAATAACGACCACTCAGAGAGTTTCATTAAAGAACATGGTTTAGTATTTCAGATTATGTTTGCCTCAAGAGGACACCATAAAATGATAAATAGTACAGTGATGTATTTCAGACGATTTCTCAATCAGCGCTGGTCTCCCATTGGAGATTTCATCATCACTTGAATCACAAATATCTGTCATTGATCCATTTTTGTCTACTCTACCTCCCATTCAAAACCTTTCAAAGTAATTTATGTCCTTTAAAGGTTGTATCAGCGATGGCGGGGTAACGTCACTTCTGTTGATGTTCAAACAAAACAGAGAGCTAGCTTGCTACTCCCTCCCCCTCCCCCCGTGCAATTGAAACTCTCCTGAACGCGCATCTCGTCGGTTATTGGTTGGAACACTTTATTTTGCCTTTGAGTGGTTGGCAACACCTGTTGGTATACTATTGTTTTTGTGTACAGATCTCGGAGCCTAGGCTGCCTGCAGAGACACATTTTTTTGACGGCCTGCTTATGGGGCAGGCAGCTAGCGGATCGTTAGGAAAGATTAGATGAATGTGATCATTTATGTTTGGGCATGCAATCGCTGATACAACCTTTAACAGAACGTAATTCCACTACTAATTTCTGCTCCTACTTGGAGTTTCAAAGTACGTAAAAGCATAACAACGATTTACCAGAGTAATATATATGAATGTATACATTAGGGCTGCACGATTTGGGGAAAAAACATCTCATTGCGATTTTTCTGACATATTGCGATTGACGATATGGTTTTTGAATGTCAATTAATTGATTCAGTTCAATATTCCAGACTGTGAAGCTCACCAATCAGAATTGCTGTGGCCCTTATGCACTATGCACACCCACCAACCAGAAGTGGTAACGAGGAAGAGGCCAATGAGGATGAAAGTCAGAAATGTGACAAAATTAACTGTGCACAATTATTTGTAGCTTTTGCATTTGGGTAATTGCATTGGTTCATATTGTGATTATGATTATGATTGAGATAATTGTGCAGTCCTAGTATATATGACTAAAATCTAATATATAGTTGCGTTTACTATCTCAAGCTTGAGACTAACAGTTCTGACTGCTCATTCCAGACTTGTATTTTGTAGTGTATCATAAAACATACAGTATATATGACATCATTCTCATATCTGATTGCACTTTCCGTCTCATGCTTGTGAGATTGAAGTTCTGGCTGCTGATTCCAGACTTGTCTACTGGTGGCACAACTGTAGCACATACTCAAAGCAGACAAACACAGAGACAGCCACAGGGACACACTGCCCTTAATACACACACACACACACACACACACACACACACACACACACACACACACACATACACACACACACACACACACACACACACACACAAGTACGCACTGCCCTTAATACACACACAAACACATAAACACACACACACACACACACACACACACACACACACACACACACACACACACACGAGTACGCACTGCCCTTAATACACACACACACACACATCTCGTTTACGTTTATGTTCGTGGCTTTTATGACACGTCCTGTTTGTACATTGATAATCAGAAAAGACATGTTCCTTTGCTGAATGCTACAGTTGCATTGTGTCATCAGTGTGCAGGAGGCTGAAATACAGTCCTTCAATCTTTCTTTTAATCAGAAACTAACAGCTCTTTTAGAGAGAGAGAGAGAGAGAGAGAGAGAGAGAGAGAGAGAGAGAGAGAGAGAGAGAGAGAGAGAGAGAGAGAGAGAGAGAGAGAGAGAGAGAGAGAGACAGAGAGGTGTCATGGCTTTGTCCTTTCATTCTCCGCCTTCTACTTTCTATTTGTTTCTGTAACTTAATTACGCTTGATTGGACGAGGCCCCCCGGTCATTATAACAAATAACGGCACACCTTCTCTCAATGACACACATAAATCAGCAGAGAGTGCATCATAGTCAGGACGGAGGAGCAGTCGTTTATCTGAGCTTGACATGGCCGAGGGGAGACTGGAAACCCACACACACACACACACACACACACACACACACACACACACACATCCCTGCAAGGAGACAAACCCACACACACACACACACAACCCCGCAAGGAGACAAACACACACACACCACCTCCACAGTGGAAACACACACCTGGGTGATCAGGCAGTGGTAGAATCACCTCATCTGCCAGGTGAGGTTTTTTACCTGTGTACGTTGTAGCCCCAGGTGGGTGGATAGATGAGCACGGTTGGGTGCAGCCAGAGACCTCTACCTGGACCAATGAGCTTACGCCCTCAACACCTCCACCTGGCTACAGCACTACTAACCCTGACACACACACACACACACACACACACACAGGCCCACACCACAACAAACAGCGTACACAGGACACAAATACACTGTCTGAGCTGAAAGTCTGGACACAAGCACAGAGTTTGTGGTGAAAGTCAGCCTTGTATAAGGACACATGAGTATTTACATTTAAATCTAAGGAGGAGGTATGCTATGTTTCTACATCTCCAGATCAGCGTGAGATGTGTGTGTCAGTGTGTGTGTGGGATTTGTGCTTGTGCTACTTGTGCTATACTCTTTTGATCCCGTGAGGGAAATTTGGTCTCATTTATCCCAATCCGTGAATTAGTGAAACACACAGCACACAGTGTACACACAGTGAGGTGAAGCACACACTAATCCCGGGCGCAGTGAGCTGCCTGCATCAACAGCAACGGGGAGCAGTAAGGGGTTTAGGTGCCTTGCTCAGGAGGCACTTCAGCCGTGCCTACTGGTCGGCGTTCGAACCAACAACCCTCCGGTTACAGGTCCGAAGTGCTAACCAGTAGGCCACGGCTGCCCCCAACTGCACGGCTGCATTTCTCTGAGAGAGGCCTTCCTCTGTAGGTTTGTCTCTGTGGACATTCCTGTTTGTACACTTGTTCTAGCACTGAAAGCTCTGTGGGCATGAAAACAAGACTAAGAACAGTGTGTTAGCTAAGGATGAGACCGGACTCCTGGCATCACTGGACATGCACTAGTAGGCATCTTCTGATTGGTCCATGGCCACTCCATCACCTGCCAATCTCCTGCCCCTCTCTCAGGACCATATACTGGGGGTTAATGGGTGTGCGTTATTAATGAGAGCCCATATAGGCTGGCTTAATGGGGCATATATCACAAGATAGGATTCTACCAGAAACACACACACACACACACACACACACACACACACACACACACACACACACACACACACACACACACACACACACACACAGGGAGTGTGTAGGAAAGCTGTATTGAGGATGGACATGGAAACCCTACTGCCTCCAATTATACACATGAAAACAGAGCTCTGCCTGCCTGCCTGTGTGTTCCAAGTTCTATGTGTGTGTAATTGACAGCTCCATAAGTGTATTAAAGCTGTTTTGTCTCCCAGTGGTGGGAGAGCAAAGAGGCCAACACACACACACATACACACACACACACACACACACACACACACACACACACACACACTGCTGTCACCTCTAATCTTGCTGGCATGGACACGCCTGCTGAGTGTGTGAGTGCCAGGAACACACTCCCACTAATACCTCTCACTGGCATCAATGGACACACACACACACACACACACACACACACACACACACACACACACACACACACACACACACACACACACACTTCCAGTGACATCCACTTGCTAGGGCTACAATAATGAATCGATGTTCACATTTGATGTCATGTTTAGGGACTTTCAACAAGCATTTGTTAGAGCGTCTTGTTTTTTGTTTTTTAGAGTATAATTTTTGGTCTTCTTGTCTTTACTCAGATAGGAATGTGAAGAGTGACAGGAAGTAAGTGGGAAGGAGAGATGGGGCGAGACCAGGCCCCAGTACCCCATGGGCACCCAGGCCCATACATGGCATACGCCACACCACAGCGCCCCCCAGAGGGTCTTTTTAAAAGTTGATAAAAGTTTAGTGTACAAGGTGTGTGAGCATGTCCAGGGACACACTCCCCCACAGCATGTCCAGGGACACACTCCCACACAGCATGTCCAAGGACACACTCCTCCACACGGTGTGTGAGCATGTCCAGGGACACACTCCTCCACACGGTGTGTGAGCATGTCAAGGGACACACTCCTCCACACGGTGTGTGAGCATGTCCAGGACACACTCCTCCACACGGTGTGTGAGCATGTCCAGGGACACACTCCCACACAGCATGTCCAGGACACACTCCTCCACACGGTGTGTGAGCATGTCCAGGGACACAGTCCTCCACACGGTGTGTGAGCATGTCCAGGGACACACTCCCCCACAGCATGTCCAAGGACACACTCCTCCACACGGTGTGTGAGCATGTCCAGGGACACACTCCTCCACACGGTATGTGAGCATGTCCAGGGACACACTCCGCCACAGCATGTCCAAGGACACACTCCAGTGAGTGGACAGGGCTCTCACAGAACATATGGGCCGAACCATACGGCACTTTTATGGCCATTCAGTTCCACACTGTTAGCTCACAGACACACACACACACACACACACACACACACACACACACACAAACACACCATTATCTAACACAGATATCCATTTAGTTGGACACTCAAAATCTGGGCCAATACTGAGCCTAGTCCCCTGTGAGGGTCTGTGTGATGGAGTTTATTAGTTTAACTAACAGGTTATTGATTATTGGGATTTGGTTATTGATTATTGACTAATTGGATTTTGTTATTGATTATTGACTAATTAGATTTTGTTATTGATTATTGACTGATTATCTTCAGCCAACGGCACGTGGCATCAGGTTTGCCAGCTCACATATGTGAGCGAGTCCAAAAGGTCATCCCTCAGCGGTCATCCTACATGTCTAAGAGTACACATGTGAATGTGTGTGTGTGTTTGTGTTGTGCTTGCTCTGCAGACCGACCGACCGACCGACCGACCGACCGACCAAGCGTGCGCGCGTGCCAGCGAGCGCGGGGTGGCACGCACCCAGGCGAGCAGGTGTGTCGGGGCGGTCCGTCTTGGCCCTGTCAGCGATACACCATCATTAGGCGTCCGGCACTCGGCGGGGCGCGCCAGCGAGTCTCCCAAGGCTGCCGGTAATTACACTCCGACATAATTAACCCAGCGAGCCCATTAGCCGCGAGCTGGCTGCACCGCGGTATGGCACGTCAGGGCTGCGCCGGCGAGCTCACCAGCAGCGCAGAAAAAAGAGCCACTATAATTATTTGTTGTGCGTATGGTAATGAGGCCAGCTGTGCTCCCATCGTACAACACGAACAAATTAATTTACAAGGCTGTGCTTCAAGGCTTTTTTTTTTTTCCTCCTCCTCCCCTCTCTTCTCTTCTTTCCACTCCTCTCTCCTGTTTCTCTCTCTCCTTTCCTCTCCTCTCTCCTGTTCTCTCTCTCCTTTCCTCTCCTCTCTCCTGTTCTCTCTCTCCTTTCCTCTCCTCTCTCCTGTTCTCTCTCTCCCTTCCTCTCCTCTCTCCTGTTCTCTCTCTCCTTTCCACTCCTCTCTCCTGTTCTCTCTCTCCTTTCCTCTCCTCTCTCCTGTTCTCTCTCTCCTTTCCTCTCCTCTCTCACTTCTCCCACTGCAAACTGTCTCTCTGTTACCAGTGGTCTTTCAAGGCCCAAAAACGCCTCTTATGCTGCGTTAGCTAGTTAGGCTAAGGAGGTGTGTGTGTGTGTGTGTGTGTGTGTGTGTGTGTGTGTGTGTGTGTGTGTGTGTGTGTGTGAGTGTGAGTGTGTGTGTGTGTGTGTGTCACTTTGACTTTATTGCAAGCCGTACCACACTTTCATGTAATAAAGTTTTAAAAAAGCTAAATATACTGATCTGGTTTAAACCAGAAATGCAAAAATACTGGGCAGAAAATATACCAAAGATCATTTCTGCCTTATATGAAGAAAAGTTTTGGTGTGTGTGTGTGTGTGTGTGTGTATGCGTGTGTGTGTGTGTGTGTGTGTGTGTGTGTGTGTGTGTGTGTGTGTGTGTGTGTGTGTGTGTGTGTGTGTGCATGTGTGTGTGTGTGTGTGTGTGTGTGTGTGTGTGTGCACGTCGTGTGTGTGCATGTGTGTGTGTGTGTGTGTGTGTGCACATGCATGTGTGTGTGTGTGTGTGTGTGTGTGTGTGTGTGTGTGCAACATGTGTGTGTGTGTGTGTGTGTGTGTGTGTGTGTGTGTGTGTGTG
>NC_063193.1:29091432-29093932 GCF_017589495.1 Alosa alosa
GTGTGTCAAGGTAGCGGGTTCGAGACCCGTGAGCGGCAAACTGAACCGACCTTGTGACATTGGTGCTGTGACCCGGATGGGAGTGAGGATTTAGGGAGGTGAGTGTAACGGAGGCAGACTAAGCTAGCGTGCTAGTTTCCCGTGTAAATCCTCACAGCCCTAACCTTAAGAACGCTTCTAACCGCTGAGTTGGAAGCCTGGGCCTTTAGCTCAGTGGTTAGAGCATTCATCTCCCATGCCGGTGTGTGTGTCAAGGTGGCGGGTTTGAGGCCCGTGAGCGGCGAACGAACCGACCTTGTTGACACACGTTACGCCCAAACCACACCCATGATTAATGTAGCTACTTCAGACCACCCCATTTTAGATTTGCATCGGGTGCAACGGGCCCTATCATGACATTCTAAAGTGCATCGTCACTCGTCAAAAGCTTATTCAAATTTAGTAGGATGTCCAGTCCACATTGGGAGGGGTTTCGTTATCAAACATCGAGCGCATGGTGCAACAAGGTGTTCCTAGGTTTTTTAATCAGTCATATGGGTGTGTTTGGGGCGTAACATCATTTAAACCAATGAGAATGACATCTGTCATTCCCTTTAACGGCGCAAAGCGTGATATGTCAAATAAATGCATCGGTATTTTTGCGCATTTGAAGGAGGCTGCTTGCGAGACTGTAAGGAATTCCACTAAACCATGCTTTACTAAAACCTAGCATAGCCTTCACGCATTTGTACTCGTCTATTATTTGAACTCATTGGCAAAGTGAAACTAACTTCACCAAGGTGTCAGTCAACGACAGGACCAGACAGTTATATGCATACTTTCACTATTGACTGACAATGGGTTACCATCGAAAACATAGGCTGAAAAAAGCAACACTTACCCAAATATTGCTTAAATGACTAAACAAAACAATATTTATCCTGCAGAGGAGTTGCTTATATCTCGTGACAGTGCGTCTTCAGCTGTGCTCCATACGTGTCTCTCGCCTCTCCCCTAATCACTTTTTAACGCGTTACCAATTTTCAAATGATGGTGAATTACTACTCATCATGAGATGTACAGTATTTCGTAATATCTTTATTCTAATGATGTTTCCCACTGTAATCGTGCAATTTGTAATGTTTTGCAGGATGGTGCGTGCACCTGCCAATATGACTGTTGGCAATGCGCTCTTAAAATAACATATAAACAACTCGCCATAGACTTTTGACCAGGTGTACAATAGCGATTTTTAGACAATGCGCCAGGGCCCTCCATAGGTTGTTACAGTTTCATCTCACTGCACATCTGTAAGGTGAACTTATACAACAGTTTAGTCCGGTCAAACTATTTATTCATTTCTGATTGGACGAGGAGCGTTCCATAAGTCAACAGGTGATATCTCAGTACATCCCCAATCAGGCGGTTAGCAGCTAGTAATCACTAATGTAAATGAAAATCAGGTTTATAGGCCAAGTATACTTGCGTATATAAGGAATTTGGTCTCTGCATTTATCCCATCCGTGAATTAATGAACACACAGTGAGGTGAAGCACACACAAACCCCGAGCCACACTAACCCAGAGCAGTGAGTTGCCTTGCTACAGCAGCGCTCGGGGAGCAGTGAGGGGTTAGGTGCCTTGCTCAAGGGCACTTCAGCCGTGGATGTGGGCATGAGAGAGCAGTACTCAACCACTTCCCCCGCCACACATTTTTCCTATTGGGTCGGGGATCGAACCGCCAACCCTTCGGTTACAAGCCCGAACCCCTAACCAGTAGGCCACGGCTGCCCCTACATCACTACACTTTTCCAAATGGCCTCCGGTCACAGCCAACGCCACTCTCACTCCTGCCCTATATTAAGCAATATATTTAGTATTACATTTACTGTAACATATCCTGTTATTAAAAAGAGTTGTGTTGTCTTTGCAGGGGTATTGGGTAGGATAAGCTTGAATGTATCTATGACTGTATGGCCCATTTGATGCATTACAAGTAGGAGGTTACAATGCTGACTCTCCATCTTCATTCTTTCTTCTCTCTTCTCTCCATCTTTACTCCTTCTCCTCCAACCGCTCTCTTTCTCTGCATCCCTCTCTACTTTCTCCCTCTAACTCCATCACTCTCTATCTCTCTCTCTTTCTCCCTTTTTTATCTCTATCATCCTCTCCCTCACTCTCACCCCCTCCTCCCCTCACACTCTCTCCCTCTCCCTCTCCCCCCATCTCTCTCTCCTTCCCTCTCCCTCCATCTCTCTCTCCCTCTCCCTCTCCCCCCCATCTCTCTCTCCTTCCCTCTCCCTCCACCTCTCTCTCCTTCCCTCTTCCCCCCATCCCACCCCCTCTGTCCGACACAGACGATTGGTCAGGGTCAGTACCGGGCCCTGTGTCAGGGCAGCATGTGTTCCGGTTGGCCCTCTCTCTGCAGGTGACCCAAACCAATTACCAGCTCATAATGAGAGCCGTGGACGCAGGGCCAGACCAGCTGGTCCCGGGGAGAGGGCACCTGGACAGGACACTAT
>NC_063193.1:29108932-29113932 GCF_017589495.1 Alosa alosa
CGTGCGTGCGTGCGTGCGTGCGTGAGTGAGGGAGAAGGCATTAATAGTGCATTCATAGAGTAGTTACCCCAGCAACACCTGCCCTGCTCCATATTTGAACATGCCTCCATTAGGCCAGAGCAACAGAGAGAAGAGCAGCAGGAACAATAGGAGAGGAGAGAGAAAGAGAGAGAGAGAGGGAGAGAGAGAGAGAGAGAGAGAGAGAGGGAGAGGGAGAGAGAGAGAGAGAGAGAGGAGAGAGAGAGGGAGAGAGAGCGGGCAAAGAGAGTGTCTGCAACACAATATGCAGTGATGAAGGGTATATAAACCAGCTTTCACATGCATCAACACCATTCTGTTCTTGTGTCTTTCTTATGGCAGACAGGCCACGTGTGTTTGTGAATGTACACAACCGATGTCTTTCTGTTGGGATGCTCAGAGACCTACAGTAGCTTTGACCTGGGTGACTGCAACTGTTTCCAATTCAATTCAAAATCTAGATAGATGGATAGATAGATACTTTATTGATCCCCAAGTGGAAATTCATTGTTCTAAAACAAGGCTCAACTCTGAAAGTGAGACCCAGCGGATGGATGCCGGAGCAGAGCCATATCTGAGCCAGATCTGGGATTGAACCGTGTCACAGTCGTCAAACTTCAGTGGATTTCCTTCATCGTTCCAGACTGTGTGACTGGCTTTTAATTGAGTGGACTTGAGTCCATGTGTGTGCATGAGTCAACATAAGATATGAAAGGGTGCAGATGTGGGAGCGATGGCAGCATCGTGGTCATAAAGCCCGCTGTGTTCCGATCCAAACGGGTCAGTAAGAGAGACTGATAGGCAACAGATAGGCTCACAGGGCTGAGGAGAACAGTGTGTGTGTGTGTGTGTGTGTGTGTGTGTGTGTGTTGTGTGTGTGTGTGTGTGTGTGTGTGTGTGTGTGTGTGTGTGTGTGTGTGTGATAGTCCAAGCTGATGCGGTAGGGAATAGACGCCTGTCCTTCAAACTCGAGTGGTAAAAATTGGTCTCAATATGAAAAGCAATAAAAACGCCACAGCACTAGTTCTCCAACCGACACTCATGTCGACAGACCACACCCACACACCCACACACACACACACACCCTACACACATGTCTGGCCCCAGTGAAACCATGTTGAAGCAGACAGATTTGTCGACAGTAGTGCCTGGCTGTGGGAAAGTACCACTAATAAAATCAAATAATGTAACGTTGGAAAGCCTACCCCTTTGTCCAACAGCCTCCATTTACACATCTTTTTACAGACACACTTTTATAACTGGGCAACTGGACACTGTAACACTCTCGTTTCTGATCTACCAATGAATATAGTAGTCAGCTACAATTATTCAACACTGGGTAGCATGTGTGCTGAAGAGTCTTCAGCACACATGCTGTTTTCACATTGATTTTAAAACTCTCTTATTAGTCTGTAAGGTATGTCATGACCTTGCACCAGACTACGCCTCTGAGACGCTATATTTTTATTTTTTTATTACTATTACCACTGCTTTACTATTATTTTATGTGCTCTTTATTTCATTTTATTATTTCTTATGTAGGCATTTTGCATTATATTATTATTTATTATTTTTGTCAACCCTGTTGTGTTGCGTAAATGTGCTATATAAATATATAAATAAATTGACTTGACTGGACTTGAGACACTTTTGTCCTAGGTAAGTCCCCTCAGACATTGTGGGTTAAGAGACCAGGTAGGCCCCTCAGACCCTCTGGTTGTTCTAAGAGACCAGGTAGAAAAAATTTAATCTAAACCAAAAATCCCCTCTATTAAAGGAACCATATGTAAGATTGTGGCCCAAACTGGTACTGCAATCACTTTCAAATTACTGTAGAGAGGTGTATCCCCTCCCCCTCCCCCCTGACTCGAGGTTGCCAACCCGGATGCCGAAACACTACTGACTTTGTGAGATAGGTGGAGGGTGGCACATCAGGCCAAAACACAACATGACATGACAAAACACAACATCAACATCAGTTGAGGGCTGCAACTTCACTTTTTAATACTATTGTTTATTTTTATAACAATATCCTGGCCGGACTGCTGTTGTCAGTGATATAAGTATTTGAAATGAACATGATTTCTTAATGTCTAGTGACATATTAAGGCCATTTTATGATTAATTGAAATACATTTCTTACATATGATTCCTTTAAGTCTGGCTTTCATGTACAGATTTATAATCTTATGGTATTAGTATTTATTTATCATCGCCATTATTATGTAGTATCTTCTACTTAATTAATTTATTGATGATATTATTTTATGTGTTACATTTTTATGAACTTATTTTGTATATGTATAACTAAATTGTATAACTAATGTAATGTATAACTAAATTGTATGTATGTATAACTAAATGTAATGTATAACTAAATTGTCATTATATGAATTATTATTTATTTACTTATTTTATGTATTTGTTAGTCATTTTTTGTATTATCATTTATTATATGTATGTTATCATCTTAGCTACCCATCTTGTATTGTTGTATCATTCATTTAGATATGTATGAATTCATCTCTAAATCTCTTTTACACTTGTGTTTACACTGTTTAAAATGTCTGTTTTGAACAATGTCTTACAGAGTCATGGTCTATATATAGTTATGATTTGTTTTAATATAAAAACTCATTGTTTTCATAGTTGATATTTGATATTGTTATCATTGTTGATATTGTTGCTATTATTACTATATTAAGCTTAATGCAGGATTTCAGCTTTATTTGTAAATATTATTTTTAACTAATGTAAAGTTCATATACTGTAAGTCGTTTTGGACAAAACTGTGTCTCAAACCATAAACATAAACAAAAACACAAACATGAACACAAAAATAAACATAACCATAAACATAAACACAAACATAAATAAACATAAATGGTCCTAAAAACAAATAATGACGGCACCCCATCTAGACACAGCACACCAACTAATAGTTGACTGTTCTGCCAATCACACTGTACACTGTACACACAGTTCTTACTATATGGAGCAGTTATACTGATGTTATGTTCAATACTTGTCCTGTGCTCTGTGTGTGTGTGTGTGTGTGTGTGTGTGTGTGTGCTGTGCGTGTGTGTGTGTGTGTGTGTGTGTGTGTGTGTGTGTGTGCGTGTGTGTGTGTGAGATAGAGAGAGAAAGAGAGACAGAGAGACTTCTGGGCCTCTACAGAGGACTGAGGTTGAAGAGGTGGGACTTCTACTAGATACCGGCAGCCTTTAACTCAATACGACTGTCGATCCTCCTCTTCCTCCTCTTCCTCCTCCTGCCTCTGAACACACTCATCCTCCTCCTCCTCCTCTCTTCTACTCTCCTCTCCCTCGTGCAGCTTTTAATACAGCCACCTTAATTAGTATTGTGGTTAATCCGATATTGAAGAGCCTCAAACTGTCAGGTCACATTATAAACAACCGGCCCAAACGTGAGCACAAATGACATTTCGTGCCACTATCTGTTCCCGCAAAAGGGTCCCAAGGTGCTAATTGGCCTAGTTTACGCTTGCTGTCTGCGCCTTGCCACTTCGTTTCAGTTTGGGGTATTAGCCTTGACAACCATCGATCTGTAACGCGCTGCATTCCATATTTTCACATGGGCACCAGAGAGGGCAGGAGGCAGCCAGAGTCTTTCAACTCACAAACACACACACACACACACACACACACACACACACAGTAGTGCCAGTGTGGAGTGGCACCTGTCTGGGTGTAGGGTGGCACTAATTTTCCGTTTGGAATGAGAATGGCTGTGGGGTTTCAGTAGTGCCAGTGTGGAGTGGCACCTGTCTGGGTGTAGGGTGGCACTGGTACCTGTTTGGAATAGAGTGGCATGGCTGTGAGTGCTGTGGCACAGCTGTGGTGCCAGTGTGGAGTGGCACTGGCATTTGTGTGTATATATATAGGCATTGGTGCATCCATGCATCCGTGTATGTGTGTGTGGTGCGTGTTTGTGTGTGTGTGTGTGTGTTTGTGTGTGTGTGTTTGTGTGTGTGTGTGTGTGTGTGTGTGTGTGTGTGTGTGTGTGTGTGTGTGTGTGTTTGTGTGTGTGTGTGGGTGCACGTGTGTGTGTGTGTGCCTGTGTTCGTGTGTGGGTGTGCGTGCGTGCGTGCGTGCGTGTGTGTGTTTTCCGAACACGTTCCCCAGGTCCTGTGATGAGGAGGAAGGGAGGCTGCAGTGAGAGGAGTCTCTCAGTTCAAACAGTTTGCCGAGAGCAAAGTAAGAGTAACTTTTCTGCTTTTGCATTATTTAAGATTGGCTCCATCATTTTATCAATCTATCGATCTCGCCGCAGAAAGATGAAAATGGAAAAATAATGAGGCCGATGAATGCAGTGTAAAGAACATCAATGTGTGAAATTTAATTATCTGCTGTGCAAAAAAGGGTGTCGGCTGTTTTCTAAAACAAAAAGAAGTGGTTAATATTTTTTCCCTCTCTGCATATTTTAATTACCAGATCAATCATAACTACGTACTGCAGTGCTTTTGTGGAGAGAAGAGAAAATTGCCTAAATGAAAAACAATAGATTTGCTTTAAAGTCTGGGCTCTTTTGAAGTCTAAATTAAAATTTCAGGTACCTTTAGGAAAGCCTGCTTCTGAAAGTTATGATATTTAATTAGTGTGTTTAGATTCCACAGAAATTACACTTCACAGCCGACGCCATGTTAAATAAAAACTCTAGAGGATCGGCACGGCACGCCGCACGGGGTTGATGTTCCTGCAGACGAGTGTGTGTGTGTGTGTATGTGTGTGTGTGTGTGTGTGTGTCAGGAAGGGAAATAAAAGAGAAGTTGAAGCCTTTCTTCTCTTCCTCACCTCCTGGTGGGTTTCGCTCACCGATTAAGAGCCAGAACTGAGCCAGATCTGAGCCTAATCAAGCTACAGTTCCACCTCCACCTGAGGCTGCGATGTCTCCTGTTCAACGCGGCTCCATGGTACCTATTTGATCTATTTATTTATCCATCTCAACACGACTCAACACGT
>NC_063193.1:29126432-29128932 GCF_017589495.1 Alosa alosa
ACACACACACACACACACACACCACATTAACAATTACACACACATTCAGCAAGCACAAACACACATATCTGTACACTCACAAACTTCTATACACACACACACACACACACACACACACACACACACACAACAATTACACACACACATTCAGCAAGCACAAACACACATATCTGTACACTCACACACTTCTATACACACACACACACACACACACCACATTAAAAATTACACACACATTCGCATGCACAAACACACATATCCGTACACTCACACACACACACACACACACACACACACACACACACACACACACAAAAAATTACACACACATTCGGCATGCACAAACACACATATCCGTACACTCACACACACACACACACACACACACACACACACACACACACACACACACACACAAAGCACAAAAAGAATTATGTTGATGCGCAAAAGGCATGGTAATTTACATGTTTTGACAAGTAAAACATGATAAAGGCTTTTTTTAAGGGCTGGGGAAGTGATATATGACTCCAGGATAACTATGTAAATGGCCATTTTCCTCAACACTATCAAACGAAGCGCATTTAAATAGCACACACTCACATAGTCAATCGCTTTTTTCTGCATTTTGCTCATTCTGCAAGAACAAACATGCCAGAAAAAGGTCAGTAGGAAGATTAATATCTCTGTTGAACACAAGTAAAACAGAGAGCTGCACTTTCCTTACTGAAGGTGTGTGTGTGTGTGTGTGTGTGTGTGTGTGTGTGTGTGTGTGTGTGTGTGTGTGTGTGTGAACAGGGCCTACTCTTTCTCTCTCTCTCTCTCATGTTGGCGTGCTTCTTTGTTCTCTGTTTTGAGTCACTCTCTCTGGGGCGCTAGTTTGGCTCCCCTGACAGCCATTCCTGCCCATCTGTCTGCATCATCACATCAACAAACAACAGAGAGAGAGAGAGAGAGAGAGATGGAGAGATAGAGAGATAGAGAGAGTGTGGCATGCCGGAGATGGCAGCCCTTCGTTCGAGAGCACTTACTCTTTGACAATCGCTTTGGTATTTAGATCTGCTAAAGCTCTGTTAAACTTCAGCATACAGTAAAAAGAGCAACAGCACACACACACACACACACACACACACACACACACACACACACACACACACACACACACACACACCTCATCTGAGGATCTGCAAATCAGATTATCTCTTTACACGTCTAACAGCTGTTTAAAAATTAGACGGCTAATGAGGAAAAAATGAAGAATGTCAAACGCTGTGTAATTAGTTGTGCACACACATTAGTTGTGTGTGTGTGTGTGTGTGTGTGTGTGTGTGTGTGTGTGTGTGTGTGTGTGTGTGTGTGTTTTAATGTTAAGGCTTACCTGAAAGGAATCAATCAGGATTGAGAATAAGGGAGAGGAGAAGAGAAGAAACAGAAGAGAAGAGAAGAGAAGAGAAGAGAAGAGAAGAGAAGAGAGGAGAAGAGAAGAGAAGAGAAGAGAAGAGAAGAGAAGAGAAGAGAAGAGAGAGAGGGAAGCACAGAAGAAAAAATGAAAAGTGATAGTTAAAGAGAGAAGAGAAGAGAAGAGAAGAAAAGAGAAGAGAAGAGAAGAAAAGAGAGGAGAAGAGAAGAGAAGAGAAGAGAAGAGAAGAGAAGAGAAGAGAAGAGAAGAGAAGAGAAGAGGGAAAATCAAAAAAGGAAAGATGAAAGAGAGTTGGGAAGAGGAGGGAAGTAGGGAAAGGAGAGAGGAAAGGAAAGAAGGAGAGATGAGAGGAACACTTCTGTCCTCACAAACTTCCTCTTCATCGTAACTATGCCAGCCCTCTGGCCCCGATACCCAGGTGTGTGTGTGTGTGTGTGTGTGTGTGTGTGTGTGTGTGTGCTGGGAAGGGTCAGGTGCCCAGCAAGAGGCTATCAGAGGCAGTGATGAACACAGTGACCCAGGTGCTATAGCAGCTGGTTGTGACACACACACACACACACACACACACACACACACACACACACACACACACACACACACACACACAAACACTGGCTTCATCCATTCTTAAAGAACCAGTATGTAGGAAATAATGGAAAATAAACTGTAACCAAAGATGATCACCATATGTCATCAGAGAGTAAGGAAACACGGTGAATTGAAGTAATGGCTTATTTGACATTACTCTAACCCATAAAACCCTTGAAAAAAAAAATGAGTTAATGGGCGGAATCTCTTGGAATTTTTCGTTTATGTTTTGAGCGATTAATTCTAGAATAGCGATATTAATAATGGGCTAGCACGTCCTCCTATTTGGTTACCAAATTAGCAAAGGCCAACTGTCAACAACTGTCAGTTGTAGTCATCAACCCCTCTGAGGAGGCAGGCACATTTCCAAAATTAAAACAAGAAAACAAATTAAGTGGACATCGGAGGAGCTTCCTCAGATGATGGCGTCTTTGTCTATCAAGTCCCACAACAGGTAGCCTAGGCTAAACTTCATCTGCATCGCTAACTTCAGCT
>NC_063193.1:29148932-29151432 GCF_017589495.1 Alosa alosa
TAACATTATCAATAGAAGTTCAAATAACACTCATTATTCTATTTTCAACTGTTGATAAGTTAACAAATCCCCCCTCACAATTAGCGCCTGAACTTCTCTCAACTAATAAAATGCAATGAGTTTTCATCTTTTTTTAAGGTAAAATTGACAAAATCAGACTCAACATATCTGCTCAATTACAAATTCAACAACCTGAACTTCCAGCAACAAACAGAGGGAAACTAAACTTGATGTCAGAGTTCAGCTTGATAGACTACGAAACACTTGAAAAAACGGTACAGAATCTCAGCCCTTCCACATGTGTCTTAGACACTCTGCCTACCAATTTCTTCAAAACTGTTTTTCACATAGCGGCGGATGTCCTTCAAATTGTAAATGTATCATTTGCTGTCTGGCACTTTTCCTAAGTCACTGAAAACAGCTGTTGTAAAGCCACTTCTCAAGAAGAATAACCTGGATGCCTCCATGCTAAACAATTACAGGCCCATATCAATCTACCTTTTTATTGGCAAAATTATTGAAAAGTAGTCTTTAATCAATTAACCACCTTCCTAACATCAAATGGGTATTTTGATTACTTTCAGTCTGGTTTTCCGGGCAAATCACAGCACTGAAACAGCTCTCAT
This sequence comes from Alosa alosa, assembly GCF_017589495.1. NCBI lineage: Eukaryota > Metazoa > Chordata > Actinopteri > Clupeiformes > Clupeidae > Alosa > Alosa alosa. The sequence continues at coordinate 29,149,559 of NC_063193.1, forward strand.
TAAAGTTTCCAATGACATACGCCTCAACACAGATTCAGGTAAAACATCAGTCCTAGTGCTACTGGACCTTAGTGCAGCATTTGACACTGTTGATCACAATATTTTACTACACAGACTAGAACACTGGTTGGATTTACAGGCATAGTTATCAGCTGGCTAAAATCATATCTACAAGAAAGGAGCTTCTTTGTTGCCATCGAAACTGTACCTCAACGATCTTGGGGCCACTATTATTCAACCTCTATATGCTCCCACTTGGACAAATCATTCAAAATAATTTGATTTCATATCATAGCTATGCAGATGACACACAAATTTACTTAGCTCTATCACCAAACAACTATGGTCCTCTTGAATCTATGTGTCAGTGTATAGAACAAATCAACACCTGGATGTCTCAAAATTTTCTTCAGCTGAACAAAGAAAAAACTGAAGTAATTATATTTGGTAAAATGAGGAAAGACTTAGGGCTGCCACTCTCCCTTGACACAAAAAGGGTTGAAATCAAAGGATGCTGTTAAAAACCTTGGTGTATTAATTGACAGTGATCTAAATTTCAACAGCCACATGAAAGCGATAACTAAATCAGCTTTTTACCACCCTCAAAAATATTGTCAAACTCAGAGGGCTGATGTCAAAACAAGACTATTAAACAGCTTCAGGTGATACAAAATGCAGCAGCTAGGACTCTAACAAAAACTAAAAGAACTGGACCACATTACTCCAATTCTTAAGTCCTTGCACTGGCTTCCAGTAAGTCACAGAATTGACTTTAAAGCACTATTGCTTGTTTATAAATCAGTAAATGGAGCAGGACCTAAATACTTGTCAGACGTAAGCTTCAGCAGCACACACCTTCTCGTCCTCTCGGGTCCCAGGTGAAAAAACCTGCTAGTAAAACCTACAGTTAGAACTAAACATGGTGAAGCAGCTTTTAGCTGCTATGCGGCTCAACTGTGGAACCAACTTTAGGATGACATTAAAAAAGGCCCCAACTGTAGCCAGTTTTAAATCTAGACTTAAGACAAAACTGTTCTCAGACGGCTTTCTGCTAACTGTGCCGAGTTCCAAATTCTGAATCTGCCTCGATAATTATTCTACTTTGTCTTTTATTACTTTTTTACTACTTTTGCCTTTGTTTTTTGCTTACTAATTATTCTTTATTTTAAAATGATTTTACCTTGTGTTTTTTTATGTTTTCTTTTTATTATGATCTTTACCTTTTAACTATTCTTTGACTATATTGCCCTTCTATGCTTTTTATTTGTTATTATCGTTTGGTTTTGTTTATGTAAAGCACATTGAATGACCTCTGTGTATGAAATGTGCTATATAAATAAACTTGACTTGACTTGACTTGAGAGAGAGTGAAAAAATGTATTTCAGATTGAGACTGAGCTAAAAGTGCATTGTGTCTGTGAATGTGTTTGTCCATGTGTGTGTGTGTGTGTGCTATATGTGAGTGTGTTTGTCCATGTGTGTGTGTGTGTGTTTTTATGTGTGTTATTATTAATGGCGTGTATATTAATATGTAATTAATGTTTGTCCATGTGTGTGTGTGTGTGTTATTATTATTATTATTGTGTGTGTGTGTGTGTATGTGATATTAATATGTATATATGAAGTGTGTTTGTTGTCCATGTGTGTGTGTGTGTGTGTGTGGCTATTAATATTAATATGACGTGTACATGTATATATAAAGATAACTTCAGGTTTAATCCCACATGTATTATTTGTGTGTGGTATGTGTAAAGTAACATGTAGTATTTGTATGTATATGTAGATTAATGTTTTGTCCATGTGTGTGTGTGTGGCAAATAGTATTATGTGTATGTGATGTATGTATATGGGAGTGTGTTTGTCCGTGTGTGTGT
>NC_063193.1:29166432-29168932 GCF_017589495.1 Alosa alosa
CTATGTCTATCTCACCTGTCTTCTGCTACAGCTGTGATATGAGGTGGGATCACACAGCCTGGGGATCCATGTCTCCATGTTCACTCATAACGAGACGCCACAAAAGGCTTTCAGATTGAAACAAACAAACACAGAATAGAATAGTGTAGCCCCACTAGCCAGTGTGGGACTCTTTGCATGTGAAGAATAGGGGCAAATGACCCTCACTGATTATATACCCCTCTATCAGGGGGTAGTTGGGACGGGGGGCTGTATTTACACTGACCCAGAGTGTTTAGGTTTAGGCTTGACCAGAACCCACCGGCACACACACACACACACACACACACACACACACACACACAAACAAACACACAAAACACACACACACACACACACACTGAGGCAGGTGCAGTAAAATGGCCTGGTGTCCAAGACTTCAGTCTGGCAACAATGTTACAACACAACCAGGATGAGAGAGAGGAGAGAGGAAAGAGAGAGAGAGGGAGAGAGGGGAGAGAGGGAGAGAGAGAGAGAGAGAGAGAGAGAGAGAGAGAGAGATGCAAACAGGGTCCCTATGTTTGCTAAGACATTGAAAGACGCAGCTCTCTCGCGGAGATCCAACCCGCAAACACACAGGAGTTACCCAAATACTTCTCAACGCCATACACACTATCCATCGCCTCATCTGTGCACGCCTAATGAGCAGTGGATCTTGGTAAGAGGTGCCAACCACACGCAAAAAATAAATAAATAAATAAATGGAGGCAAAAAAAAAGTTTGTATTTGATGTTGAAATGTTTTACTGTCACAAAATGCTACATTCTAAAATACTTCAATATACTAAAAGTGTTACTCTCTTTAACTATGATACTATATTGTGTGTTATACTCTTAATACTCTCTTTTTTCAAACTGTAAACCAGACAAAAAACACATACTGAGACTAAATGAAATCTTTTTGTGTTTCTCTGTGGAACATTCAGGGTTTAAGATCATCTGTCTTTGGTTTAAAGAGCAGAGACCCTGAATTTATTTCATCTGTAAAGGATGTTGATGTTTTAATCCTGCAGGAGACATAGTGCAAAGGAGATGAGCCCACTGGCTGTCCCCCAGGTTACAGAGAGCTAGTTATCCCATGCACTAAACTAAAAGGCGTGACCCAAGGTAGAGACTCAGGAGGGATGCTTATTTGGTTTAAATCAGATCTCTTACCCTCAATAGAAATAATCAAAAAAGGAAAAAATAATTTGTGGCTGAAAATAAAAAAAGAAACCATACTGACACCTCAAAACCTCTTCCTCTGTGCAATTTATATCCCCCCCATTGAGTCCCCCTACTACAATGAGGATATCTTCTCTGACCTAGAGGGAGAAATCAGCCACTTCCAGACTCAGGGGCATGTTATGATCTGTGGAGATCTAAACTCTAGGACTGGTGAGGGACTTGATTTTGTCAGCACACAAGGTGATGACTTCATTACAGGAGATAACATCTATTTCCCTACTTACTCCCCTAGACAAAACTACGACAAGTCCACAAATGTCCCTGGAAAGGAACTGCTCAGGCTCTGCCGAAGCCTGGGTCTGTGCATAGTCAATGGCAGGCTACGGGGTGACTCCCTTGGTCGATACACCTATGGCTCAAATCTTGGCAGTAGTACTGTGGATTACGCCATAACAGACTTAAACATGAGCTTTCTGAGAGCCTTCACAGTCAACCCACTGACACCACTGTCTGACCACAGTCAAAAACAGTCTATTTAAACAGATCAGAGACCCCCAACATCTACATAAAGCGTGAGAAAATGTTCAAAATCAAACCGAGCTATCGGTGGGATAAAGAAAGCTCCAAAAACTATGAAAAGTCAATTGGTCACCCAGAAACACAATCACTCCTGAACTCATTTCTATCGACAAACTACCCCCATGATAAAGAAGGCATTAACTTGGCCGTAAACCATCTACATAAGCTATTCCATTATGTGGCTCAAATTTCACATTTGATCACAATTAAAAACAAACAAAAGACAAATAAATCAGACCATTGGATTGATTCTGAATGTAAAAATCAGAGAAAAGCTTAAGAAAATGATCCAACCAGAAACACCGACAACCAGACAATGCCTCAAGACAAAATACAAAGAGCAAAGAAAAAGATTTCTGTATAAAACTGAATGCAATAACCCAGAAAGAGCTTGTGGAAAAGCTAAACAAATTACATCCAAGAAAAGCATGTGGTGTAGATGGCATCCTGAACGAGATGCTAGTGCATACAGACCTTACATTTCAATTGGCTATTCTAAAGCTTTTCAACTTCATATTAAGTGTAGGATACCTCCCTGACTCCTGGAATGAAGGACTTATCACCCCCATTTATAAGAATGGTAATAAACTAGACCCAAACAATTACAGGGGTATTTGTGTTAACAGCAACCTGGGAAAAGTGTTCTGTAGCATAATTAACACAAGAATAATTGAGTACATCACAGAACACAACGTATTAAGCAAAAACCAAATTGG
>NC_063193.1:29183932-29188932 GCF_017589495.1 Alosa alosa
GTGGGGGTGTTTGTGTGTGTGTGTTGAGGGTGCCGGAGAAGGGGTTTCATCCCAACCGCCAGCCACCTCCACCACCACCGCAGCCTGGGCAGGCCTGGCCATTATTAGATTTAACAAGCTCACACAGCAGCACGCGACACGCTGAGCTGAGCACAGGCCCTGCGCCATTATAAAGCCCTCACTCTCTCTCTCACCCAGCCCAGCCCAGCCTAGCCCAGCCAGCCGACTGCCAAAGCTGTTCTGCACGAGCTGCAGACTGCCAGAGCCAACAATTGCAGATTAGTGAGGCCCTTCTCCCATTTCAACAGAGGTTAATAAAAAGTGACAGAGCTAAGTCTGCCCTGATTAAGTATGCTTTCTACGATATTAGAGCGGTTTGTTACATCAGATCATTATTGGATTAAACAGCACACACAACAATGACATTTTCACTCGCATTTCGTGCATGCACACAGAACAGGCTTGGGGAGAACACTTGTCAGAACAAAGGCTGCGCTATCGCCAGTTTTCTCTCTCTCTCCCTCTCTCTCTCTCCCTTTCTCTCTCTCCCTCTTTCTTTCTCTCTCCCTTTCTCTCTCTCTCTCTCTCCCTCTGTCTGTCTGTTTCTCTCTATCTCTTTCTCTCTCCCTGTCTGTCTCTGTCGCTCTGATTCTTCCTGGCGTATGGAGTTGTGAAGCTCTTGAGAAGTCCTACCGTGATGAATCCGGCTCAGTTGCGACTACAGAGTTTATCCCATCGCTCTCCTTAACAAAGCAGACCACAAACTACAAATACCACATTTAATTACAGAACCAATTTGTCACAATAAAACACTTTGAATAAAAGATATGGTGTCATTAATTATAAATAGTGTGAATTATAGTCAATTGTATGGGGAAGTGCAGTTCTGTTTATATGTGTACCTCTGGTTTAGGTCGTAAAATATTTTAGATCATTAGTCCAAAATATCCAAAATTCAGATGTTAGATCATTATCGATCGCTGTGTGACAGCAATAAGGTTTCTCCACATAAACTCTTCTTTTTTCCCTCATTTGCACTTCCTTTGAACGTCCTGCTGAGCAATAAAATAGCTACATAGTGACCGCTCTGAAAACGGCCTTCTGGTCAGCACGGCAGGTGTGTGTGAGTGTGTCTGTGTCTGTGTGTGTGTGTGTGTGTGTGTGTGTGTGTGTGTCTGTGTGTGTGTGACACAATACGATCACCCTGCAGGTGTGTGTGAATGTGTGTGTGTGTGTGTGTGTGTGTGTGTGTGCATGTGTGTGTGTGCGTGCATGTGTGTGCGTGCATGTGTGTGTGTGTTTGTGTGTGTGTGTGTGTGTGTGTGTGTGTGTGTGTGTGTGTGTGTGTGTGTGTGTGTGTGTGTGTTTGTGTTTGTGTGTGTGCGTGTGTGTGTGTTCAGTATGGGAAATGCAGTGATAAAACACACTGCACTGATAGTTAAACCCGCCAAATCATTGGCATTCTGTCTCACGGGTATCCCAAGATGCACTGCTTTGAGGAAGCAGAGTCAGCAGCACCAGTGCAAAGTGCTGTCAACACTTCCTGGGTCATGACAGCCTCACCAATGAGCACTTCCTCATCCATGTGGCGAGCCATCCATTATCACCTCTGATTTTGATTGGTCTCTCACTCTATTAGACAGCCAATCAGCTGTCACCTTCCAACAGAAATATGAACTCCCCGCCTGGCTGTCTGATCTGTGTGTGTGTGTGTGTCCCACTGTCCATCCCATCATCGCTCTGGAGACCGTCTCCGTGCGGCGCAGATGAACCAGCGCCTCAGGAACGTAGCCGGACTGAAGCTCAATTAGCGCCTCTCGCGCGGTATTCCCCCTTGTCCCTTTCCAGCACATAAATCCCCATGCTTTACGATTAGGGGCAAGGAATGACCCATCCATCTGGACGGTAAATAAGGGCTGTCAGCAGACCGACGCCAGGCCAGACCTGACCATCCACAACCACATCCACATCCATGTGGACATCTCTATTTTTTTCTCTCTCTCCCTCACTCTCTCTCTCTCTCTCTCTCTCTCTCTCTCTCTTTCTCTCTCTTCCTGTCTCTCCTTCTCTCTCTCTTTCTCTCCCTCCCTCCCTCTCCCCCTCTCTCTATCCTTCTCTCCCTCCCTCTCTCTACTTTTCTCTCCCTCCCTTTCTCTCCATCTTTTACTCTCTCTCTTTCTCCCTCCCTCCTTCTCTCTCTCTCACTCTCCCCCTCCCTCTTTCTAGATCTCACTCACCCTCCCTCCCTCCCACTCTCTCCATCTCTCTCACTCTCTCTCTCCCTCCCTCTCTCTCTCTCCATCCCTCCCTCTCTCTCCCTCTCTCTCCAGTTCATTCTCACTCTCTCCCTCCCTCCCCTCTCTCTCCCTCTCTCTCTCCCACCGCAGCTCTGACAGACTCCGGCGCTATTGAACTGGGTCTAAAAACAGCTTTGGTAAACAAGGCCCCGGATTTCCCCAAAGGCGCCGCTGGTGCCACTCACACAATGCTGGAGCCCAGCACCACACACACCTCTCTTCTGGAGCCCAGCACCACACACACCTCTATGAGCCCCAGCACCACACACACCTCTCTGCTAGAGCCCAGCACCACACACACCTCTATAAGCCCCAGCACCACACACACCTCTCTGCTGGAGCCCAGCACCACACACACCTCTCTGCTAGAGCCCAGCACCACACACACCTCTATAAGCCCCAGCACCACACACACCTCTATGAGCCCCAGCACCACACACACCTCTCTGCTGCCACACACACCTTTATGAGCCCCATCACCACACACACCTCTCTGCTGGAGCCCAGCACCACACACACCTCTCTGCTGCCCAATATGAGGGCGCAATATCCGGGAGACGTACGCAGCCCTCCTCCCCTCCTCCATCCCATAATGAAGAGGCTGTACGGTGCATGCATGCCATTGAGGAGTTTATCACCGGGCCCTTATCACAACCCCTAACCATGATACATTTCTACAACATATCATCACAGCTCCTCAGACATTAAAGTGATAATGTCACAATACTGAAAAAAAAAAACATTTTAAAAATATGACATCAATATTTGTACTCATACAATATATTAGAAATGAATAATATTATAATATTATTCTCCCTGGTACTTGTGCCTTAAGGGCTTACCAACTTACTTTATGTCAGACTTTGAGTTTAAGTAAAATGCAGAACCAATCTAAAGCCAATGAGCTCTTATTCTGTATGTAAAATAGCTTACAGATCTACACTATAAAGTGCTTAGAGTAGAATCTTTCATGGTCCTCCAACAGGAGAGGCTCTTGAAAGGACCGCAAAACCTTAAGCCACCTTGGACCACTCTTTACAATGTCCCGAACCGTGCAGAACTTATACCAGTGCAGAAAGGAGAGAAAGAGAGAGAGAGGGAGACAGAGATAGGTAAAAGGAGTGAAAGAGAGGGAGATAGTGATAGAGAGAGAATGAGAAATAAAAAGAGTGAAAGAGGGGAGTATAAGGGGAGAGTAGGAGCACCCTGATGAGCATGTAGGGGATAAATGGCTCCTCTGTCTGTTTTTCTGCTGCCTCTCATCTCCTCTCCCCTTTTCTCCCCTTCTCTCCTCTCCTCCCCTCTTCTCTCATCTCCTCACATCTCCTCTCCTCTTCTCTCCTCTCTCCTCTCCTCTCCTCATCTCTCCTCTCCTCCTCTCTTCTCTCATCTCCTCACATCTCCTCTCCTCTCCTCCCCTCTTCTACTCATCTCCTCACATCTCCTCTCCTCTTCTCTCCTCTCCTCACATCTCCTCTCCTCTCCTCCCCTCTTCTCTCATCTCCTCACATCTCCTCACATCTCCTCTCCTCTCCTCCCCTTCCGTCTCCTCTTCTCCCCTCTCCTCTCTTCTCTCCTCTTCTCTTCTCTCCTCACTTCTCCTCTCCTCTCCTGCATGATGCAACAGCGCTGGGTTGGGAGACAATCTGGAGACATGAGGCCTAACTGGTGATCAAAGCTTCTGATTGCTGGAGGTGCTGTGTGTGTGTGTGTGTGTGTGTGTGTGCATGCATCTGTGTGCGTGTGTGTGTGTCTGCTTCGCTCGGGGGCTTGCCAACCATCGCCGGCAGCCAGACCCGATGCCGGGGGGGCTGGGGGGCGGCTGGAGGGGGCTGAGGCTGACTGATTGACACTTCCTGTGCTGGTCCAGCTCATAATCAAGGAGATTCGTTTGCATTGGTCTGCAAATGGCTCCCTGAAAGACTCCGGCGCATATCAAGCAGGAGGTCGGCCTCAGTGTTTGTGTTTGAAATTACTGCTTTCTCAGCGCCAGAAAACGTGCACGGAGTGTCGGGTTCATTTTCAGATTTCACAAATGAGGGGAGCGTTGGCATCATCATGACCAGTGGCAGGCACGGTCACGTGTCCTGGAAGCCTGTAGTGTTTGGGGACTGGATACTCTCTGTTGAAACTCTCAACGCTGAAAGCAAAGGCTATAAATCTGGACAATTTTCAGTGAAAAAGAACGATATTCATTTTTAGATTTGCTTTTAACCCCTATATTTGAGTTCACCATCCCTTTAAAATAATACAAAAAATATCTGCAGACATCACAAAGGTCATCTGACAAGTCGTGTCATGTTCATGTTGGCGTCCTATCCCGCGTGCCAGACCTTTTAAAGCGCACAGAGGTGCATTAGTAGTGCTGAGCTGCGCCACTGTCTCTACTGTGAGGAGGGTACCGTGAGGTACGCTGGTCCGTTCTGTTCTGCACTTTGTTCAAAAGTAGGACGCTTTAATAAGAGCACAGGGAAGTTCTGTCTGCACTACGGGTGTGCAATCAGCGCGGAACTCAAACACTAGCCCTGCGTCCACAACACCATCAGAGAGAAGAGGGGGGGAGAGGGGGGGGGACAACGCTACTGGCAACACACACACACACACACACACCACACACAGACATACTCAAAAAACAGCTATCCCTGGTGAGCTGGGGTAAAGCATCTTAAAAGCAAAAGCATCTATTGTGTCTTTGTTCTCAAG
>NC_063193.1:29193932-29196432 GCF_017589495.1 Alosa alosa
CTGGTTGTAACAGTAGTGACACTGCTATGGCTGTCATTATTGTTAGCAGTGATACACTATCATTACTGGTTGTAACAGTAGTGACACTGCTATGGCTGTCATTATTGTTAGCAGTGATACACTATCATTACTGGTTGTAACAGTAGTGACACTGCTATGGCTGTCATTGTTGTTGTGCTGCTCCTAACATCCAGAACGGTTCTAGTCATAAATTCAATTTCAGGTTCTGGGCGTGCATCAAGCATCAAACAGAGCGATGGGAACTGGAGAGAGATTAGTGGAGTGTGTGTGCGTGTGTGGCAGGTCTGTGTGTGTGTGTGTGTGTGTGTTAGTGTTAATTTCGTCAGACGAGACGAGAGGAAATATGTTCGTCAACGACCTTTTTTTTCATGACTAAGATGAGACGATGACGAGATGGCAGTAATGTCCTGAAACACTGACTAAGACTATCTTAAGATGCATTATTGTTGACCTAAAAAGACGAGACTAAAAATGTTTTGCATGAAATAAAACTAAGATAAAAATCTCCCTTCATGTTCGTCTACAAAATGAGAAGACAGAATATCTAGCTGTTACGTTTTCAAAATATTCGAATGAGTTCATACGCAACAGTTTTCCTGTAGGCTAGTCTACGTGCTGCTGCTGCAACCCTGTGGTTGCAACACGAAACTACATGGAACAAGAACACTGGAGATTTCTGCCAGAGTTAGCAAGCTAACTACCTAAGCTTTATGCCACAATGCTACATACCCAGAAGTTGAAGCTTCTCTCATACAAATTAACATCCCCCAGAATGTCCATACGAAAATGTTCAGCATGTAATGTCAACTATTCATCTAGTTAGACTGATGATGCAAAGTTTGCTAGCAAGTAAGCTAATATGGAAAGTTCGCTAGCAAGTTAGCTATAGCTAAGATGGAGAGTCTGTTTGGGGAATGTGATGCGTTTGGGCGCATATCGCCATCTAGCGAGGCGGAGTAAAACATTAATAGTTTGGCATACGACAGTGTTTCTCAAACTTTTTCAGTTTCAGGACCACTTAACTAACCCTAGCTAAAAAAAAAAAAAAAAAGATTAGACCTACTTCAACAGTAGCCTATAATTAGTCTACACAATAGGCCTACTCACTGAACCACCTTGTTTATTGTCTTTGCACTTTGCTTATTGTGTCAGAGGATTCATTCTATCTGATTTAAACTGGCATATCTTACATAGACAGTGTTGCAGAACTGTTTGGATTTACATACAAGTTATATTGCAAACAACTCATCTACATTATATTTTACCACGCCTGCTCAAGGACCACTTGGGATAGCTTATGGACCACCAGTGATCCCCCGACCACACTTTGAGAAACACTGGTTTACTTAATATGACAGTGGTCCAGTCAAATCTTTACTGTCTATGGTCAAATCCCAGCTGAGCTATAACTGTAGCTCGACTTACCTGTGCATGTAAACATACTGACTGACAAAAAATCAGAATGAGTAATTATAACAGACAAGTAGCCCTGTGGACACAATAATATTGTTGAAAATTGAGATGTGTGAAACACTATTTGACTCAAATGGTAATCAGGAAATAATTTGTTATAAAAAAAAGACTAAAATGTGTTGACTAAAACTGACTAAGGGCCCATCCCATTTCTCCCCCCTTAAAACTTCCACTAGGTTTTGATTGCCCTCAACATTAAAGTCCCCCCGAGAAGGGAAGTGGGGTGAAGATCTTTCCCTATGAATTGGGACACCACTATATGCAAATTAGCTGTAGCTTAACGCGGTTCATCTACCCCACGCCAAGAGCCGACGCGGTTCACCGGTAGTAGCCTCCTACTATTTTCATTCAGGAACATGCCCCTTCCAGCGGTCATTGTTGTGTGGGCTGTGCTGGTTTATCTACGTCCTGGTTAATCAACAAAGATATTCGTGGTTCATGTGAACGCCAGAACACACATCCTAAATATTGACCTAAACTACCCAGATCGATATATAACGTTATTTGATGGGCAGACTCTCTCAAAGCACTCAGCAGATATCATGAACATCGTCAGATAGCTTCGTGAGATATTTTCTAATACTTTCTAGGTTCAAAACTCAACAGTCCACGAGATGTGCATCAAACTAACATATTCCAACATATTTCGAAATTTTAATATGCTTATTTGCGTGTGTGTGTGTGTGTGTGTCTGTATGTGTGTGTTTGTGTGTGTGTGTGTGTGTGAACTCTAAGTCAGCTCTTCTGACAGAGCCGGGCCTCATGTAGATGGAGGGCCTTCATCCACAGCCAACGCCAACTCCATAACCGCGGAGGTCAATAGTCTCCACGGAGATTAAGCCAAAACCAAGGGCACCCTGCAGAGTGCAGAGAGGGCACACACACACACACACACACACACAGTCTGAGTCACACACACACACACACATACACACACATACACACTGAGGCGACACACACACACACACCAATTGACACACACACCATACACACCAGTACACATATA
>NC_063193.1:29201432-29208932 GCF_017589495.1 Alosa alosa
ACACACAGATACACACACACACACACACACACAAACACACACACACACACATACACAAAAACAGACACACACACACACACACACATTCACCCCCACACACATATACACATATACACAAACACAGACACACCTACACACACACACACACACACACACACATCCCCCGGCCCACATCCCCATCCCCCAAGACACACACACACACGTGTACACTATTTCAAGCCACTGAGGGGCTGAAGTCATTTCGGACTACCTGAACTGAGGGTGCAAGAGTGGTGAATCATTAGCATGAAGTCTCCTGTGTGTGTGTGTGTCCTGCAACCAACTAATGTCTCAAGCTGCCTCTTCCTCACCCCATAATACTGTGTGCGTGTGTGTGTGTGTGTGTGTGTGTGTGTGGCTGTGTGTGTGTGTGTGTGTGTGTGTGTGTGTGTGTGTGTGTGTGGCAGCTGGTGGCTGTGTGTGGCTGTGCTGGCAATGGCTGTGTGTGTGTGTGTGTGTAATATGTGTGTGTGTGTGTGTGTGTGTGTGTATTATGTGTGTGTGTGTGTGTGTGTGTGTGTGTGTGTGTGGTGTGTGTGGGTGGTTGTGTGTGTGTGTGTAATAATAATATGTATATGTATATGTGTGTATATATATATATGTGTGTGTGTGTGTGTGTGTGTGTGTGTATGTGAAATGTGTGTGTGTATGTGTGTGTGTGTATGAGTAATAATAATAATAATAATATATATTAATAATAACGGATGATGATGTGTGTGTGTGTTGATGATGATGATGATGATGATGATATTGATGATTATTGTGGAGTTATTGATTGATGATTGATATTGATGTTAATGTGTGTGTGTGTGTGGGTGTGTGTGTGGTGTGTGTGTGTGTGTGTGTGTGTGTGTGTGTGTGTGTGTGTCTGCACTCCAACCTATCGCCTTTGTCTTTTTCTTTCACCCTGCTTTGGCTAGAAGACACTACACTCTTCTTCCCTCCCTCCAGATTTATAATCTGAGGTGCTGATATATGCAGAGGAGAGGAGGAGAGGAGGTGCTGATATATGCAGATGAGAGGAGGAGGAGGAGGAGAGGAGAGGAGGTGCTGATATATGCAGAGGAGAGGAGGAGGAGAGGAGAGGAGGAAGAGAGGAGGAGAGGAGGTGCTGATATATGCAGAGGAGAAGGAGGAGGAGGAGAGGAGGTGCTGATATATGCAGAGGAGAGGAGGAGGAGAGGAGAGGAGGAGGAGAGGAGGTGCTGATATATGCAGAGGAGAGGAGGAGGAGGAGAGGAGGTGCTGATATATGCAGAGGGAGAGGAGGAGAGGAGAGGAGGAAGAGAGGAGGAGAGGAGGTGCTGATATATGCAGAGGAGAGGAGAGAAGGAGAGGAGGAGGAGGAGAGGAGGTGCTGATATATGCAGAGGAGAGGAGGAGGAGGAGAGAGCAGCTGATATAAGCGCAGAGGAGAGGAGGAGAGGAGGTGCTGATATATGCAGATGAGAGGAGGAGGAGGAGGAGGAGAGGAGGTGCTGAGATATGCAGAGGAGAGGAGGAGGAGAGGAGGAGAGGAGGAGGAGAGGAGGTGCTGATATATGCAGAGGAGAGGAGGAGGGGAGGAGAGGAGGAAGAGAGGAGGAGAGGAGGTGCTGATATATGCAGAGGAGAGGAGAGGAGGAGACGAAGATAGGAGGAGTGGAAGAGAGGAGAGGAGATGAGGAGGAGACGAGGAGAGGAGGAGGAGGAGGAGGAGGAGAGGAGGAGAGGAGACGAAGATAGGAGGAGTGGAAGAGAGCAGAGGAGAGGAGGAGGAGACGAGGAGAGGAGGAGTGGAGGAGGAGGAGGAGAGGAGGAGAGGAGACGAAGATAGGAGGAGTGGAAGAGAGGAGAGGAGGAGGAGATGAAGACAGGAGGAGTGGAAAGGAGGAGAGGAGGAGGGGAGGAGGAGACGAGGAGAGGAGGAGTCGAACATAGGAAGGAGTGGAAGAGAGGAGAGGAGGAGAGGAGGGGAGAAAGGGAGGGGGGGAAGGGAGGGAGAGAGAGGAGGAGAGGAGGAGGGAGAAGGAGGGGGGAAGGGAGGAGGAGAGGAGGAGGGAGAAGGAGGGGGGCGGAGAGGAGAGGAGGAGGAGGAGGAAGGAGGGGGAAGGGAGGAGGAGAGGAGGAGAGGAGGAGGGAGGAAGGAGGGGGAAGGGAGGAGGAGAGAGGAAAGGCCAGGAGGAGTGTAGCTGGTAGCATCCATCATAGCTCACTATGCTTTCCATTAGTCACCAGCACAATAAATGTGCTTTTAACCAGCAAGGTAGGGAATACAGCTCCTCTCTTTAGTCTGAGCCTGAGGGCTGAGTGTGTGTGTGTGTGTGTGTGTGTGTGCGTGCGTGCTTGTGGGTGTGTGTTCTGTGTGTGTGCGTTAGTGACGTGATTGACCAGTATTGTGTGTGTGTGTCTGAGTGGATGCACATCCCCTAGCACCCTCAGAATTGGACAAAAGAAGAAAAATGTCCCTATCCTGGCACTCTCGAGCCTAAGGAAACAGCCGGGGCTGGTGGGGTGTGATTCACACACACACACACACACACACACACACACACTGGCCGCACACACCTGAGCTCCTGATTGAGCCCGGAGGGTGTGTGCTTGAGATGACAGCAAGACAAATCGCTCACTCTCAAAACAGTGATGCCTCCTCCTCCGAACCTTGTGATGTGAATCAGCACCTCCTGAAGAAAGAGGAGGAGGAGAGGCAGAGAGGAGAGAGAGAGGGAGGAGGGAGGGAGGAAGAAGGAAGGTTCAGCCACACCTCACAGAAGAAGAGGAGGAGAAGAGAGGGGAGAGGAGAGAGAGAGGGAGAGAGAGAGGGAGGGAGAAGAGGAGAGGGGCTCAGAGGTTCAGCACACCTCACAGAAGAGGGAGGAGGAGGGAGGAGGAGAGAGAGAGAAAGGAGGAGGAGAAGAGGAGGAGGGCCAGAGGGAGGAGAAAGAGGATAGAGGAAGAAAAAAGAAGAAAGAGGAGGAGATAGAGGAGGGAGGAGGAGGGAAGGAGAGAGAGAGAGAGAAAGGAGATGAAGAGGAGAGAAAAGGAGATGAGAAATGGGGAGAAGGAGAGAGAGAGCAGAAAAGAGCAAGGGATCAGACAGAAGGAGGAGAATCCTGGTCCTCACTCACTGCACTGTGTGACAGTGGTGTGTGTCGTGCCACTGCTGGGCTCCCCATTGTTGGAGAATGGAGACGATTAAGGCTGGAGTTCATGACCTGTGGTTACAGGACCACAGCACACTGGACAGGCGCGTCTGCAGCACACACACACTCGCTCACTGCTCACACACACCACACACACACATGCACACATGCACATGGTATCTCAGTGTGTGGGCGGTGGCGGTAACAGTCTGATTTGGCGTTGGAGCAGCACACCAAGCCGGACAATACATGCCCCAGAGTATCGGGTCCATCTCAGCTCAGCAACAGGAACGAGAAATCTCAGCAGCAGGCAGTTATCTCCACTTTCACTCCATTTCCTTCTGCCTCTTTATTAATAAGAGAGAGAAGGAGGAGAGAGAAGAGAGGAGGGAGGGGGAGGAGAGAAAGGAGAGAGAAGAGGAGGAAGGGAGTGTGGTATAAAGCAGGTCATAACACAGACAGTGTGAGCTGTTAATGTGCCTAACGGCTAAAACCCGGATTATAAGGGAGAGGGATGCTCCTCTTTCAGCAGGATGTCACTAAGTAAGACATCTGAGACTCGAACATAAAACACACACACACACACACTCACACATACCACACACATACAAACACACACACACGCTCAGTCTTACACACTTACCACACACACATATACAAACACACACACACTCATACTCTCATACACAGTCACACACATACCACACTCATTTATACAAACACACACACACACACACACACACACACAAAGGCCAGCCTCCATTGCTCCTGAAGACAAAAGTGGATTAATGGAGGCCAGGTGTAGTGACTGAGGCACTGATATAGAAGAGAGAGAAAGAGAAGGGAGAGGAGAAGGAGAGACAGAACAGAGAGAGAGAGAGGAGGAGGAGAGGTGGGAGAGAGGGAGGGAGGAGGAGAGGAGGGAGAGGGAGGAGAGGAGGGTGGGGAGAGAGAGAGAGACAGGAGAGGAGGGTGGGGAGCAGATGGAAGTGTGGGAGTGGAGATGGGCTGAGTTCAATACTAAGAGTTCTGCAAAATGGACAGAGACGCTGCTGCTCAATGTCACCGTCACACACACACACACACACACACACACACACCACACACCACACACAGCCAAAACCGTCGCCGGGACCAGTCACCAGTATCGGCACACACAGCTCAATAAGACACAGGCAGCTGGGGGCGCCTCTGTCTGGGCCCCCACTGGGCTGAGCCATACTACTGGCAGACTGAAGGAGACCCGTGCCTGGGCATGTGGGGAGAGCTCTGGGGACAACACACACACACACAGATGAACCACCACACACAGACATCACGTGCACACAAACAGGCACACACACACACACACCTGAAACACACACACACACACACACACACACACACACACACACAGATAAAACAGACATGGGCATCACACACACACACACACACACACACACACACACACACACACACACACACACACTCCTAACTCTCTCTCTTTCTCTCGCACACACACACACACACACACACTCCAGTGTCTCCCTGAGGTTGTGTTAAAGCCCGTTATTTACCCCAATGGAGCCCTGGAGGCGCTGTCTTGGCGGTGTCGTAATGCCCCAGCCTCACGGTGGGCCAGCACCAGGTCACGCTGATCAATGCTGAAAAAAAAGTGGGCAGCGTGCTTTTAGGGGTTTTACCTATTCTGAGCAGATCTCCAAGCTGGTGACCGTCACCATGGACACGGCAGAGGGAGGGGGATGGGGGTTGCCGTGGTGAGCTCTCCTCTCAGTGCTAAGGGTCAGAGTGGCAGTGTGAAGGTCAACAGCAGGAGGACAATTCTTCTGTGACATCACACCTCTTTTTCTTTCTCTCTCTCTCTACCTCTCTCTATCTCTCCCTCTCTCTCACTCTACATCTCTCTGTCTATCTCTCTCTCTGTCTTTCTCTCTCTCTCTCTCACTCTACATCTCTCTGTCTATCTCTCTCTCCCTCTCTCTCACTCTACATCTCTCTCTATCTATCTCTGTCTCTCTTTTTCTATCTCTCCCTCTCTCTCCTTCTACATCTCTTTATATCTGTCTCTCTCTCTCTCTCACTCTACCTCTCTCTCTCTCTCAGTCGTTTCTCAGTCCCCGTGTTAGCAGTGAGAAAGGCGGCCCTGGATTCACTGCTCTTACAAATCAGATCAAATTAGCCACCGCTCCCCGTGAAAGGAACGCAGAACTTGCTGTCATTACAAAGAGATGAGAGCCGTGTCTGTATGTGTGTGTGTGTGCGTGTGAGTGTCTGTGTGTGTCTGTTTATCCGCAGACAGTGGGTGCATGTGTGTGTGTGTGTGTGTGTGTGTGTGTGTGTGTGTGTGATCGGAGGCAAATGACGGGGGACAGGTATGCGACGTTGCCTGGGGGCGGGTCAAAGCTATTAATCTGACATTTCTGACAAACCTGTTCTTGGTGTGTATGAACAGTAGCAGAGCGAGCGCCACTTTATCGGAGGGTGCCAAGCGCCGGAGTGTGTGTATGCTTTGAAGTGTGTGCCGCTTTCTCTACAGAGGAAGGTTAAACAGCTTAGAGCGGCAGTCACTTTTACTTCTCTTCTTATCCCCCCCTCTCCTCTCCTCTCCTCTCCCCCGCTCCCCTCTCCTCTCCTCTTCCTCTCCTCTCTCCTCTCCTCTCTTCTCTTCTCCTCTCTTCTCTCCGTTTCACGGCAGGGATGTGACTTCTCAAGCTCACGACTCAATTTACGTGAGCCGCACATTCTTCATGAGGAAGGCACACAATAATACACACAATAAGGCACAATAATACACACAATAATACAGACACACAGACACACACAGACACACACACACACTGCCACCGAGCATGAGGAAGTCAAAGCTGCAGACAAGAGAATTACTATCCCGCTGTGACAGCACAAAGATATGAACATGTCCACACACACCCCTCCTCTCTCTCACACACACACACCACCTAATGCTCGCCGCGCCAGGGGCGCACCAGCATGTTCCTAAATGTTTATTTAGTGGGAACACGAATGTGACAGAATTGGGTCTGCTGCAAGACTGTGTGTGTGTGTGTGTGTGTGTGGCTCCCATCCGCCCATAAAAACAGTGGTTCAGCACGATGAGACCTCAATGAAGAGTGTGAGACACAGGAAACACTGAACAAAGTGATCGTTCACTTACACTCACCTGCTAAAATAAAAACAAAACACTGTGGAAGTGTGTGTGTGATGTGTGTGTGTGAACAAAACACTGTGGCTTGAAGTGCTGTCAGTTGAAGAGCTTGTTTGTAATCAGATGTGTGTGTCTGTGGCTAGAGCTACAAATGTGTGTATGTGTCTGTGTATTTTATGTGCATTTTTGTGTGTATATCTGTGCGTCTATACCTGTGTTTGTGTGTTTGTGTGTGTGTGTGTGTGTGTGTGTGTGTGTGTGTGTGTGTGTGTGTGTGTGTGTGTTTATTAGTATAAAAGCTTATGGCCTTGACATGGCTAACACATTTCTCCAAACAGCCCAAGCAGCCAAACACTCTCCAGCCCTTGTGTGATGAGAAAAACTACTAAGTTCAGCACATCAACACATTCCAGCCCTCGCAACTCATGTCAAAGCTGATGACATTAACAACCACAACAGCACCAGCGCTCCAGCCAGGAGTGGACAGAGGAGAGGACAGAGGAGAGGACAGGAGGAGAGGAGAAGAGGAGAGGACAGAAGGAGAGGACATGAGAGGAGATGAGAGGAGGAGAGGACAAGAGGAGAGTGGACAGAGGAGTGGAGAGGAGGAGTGGACAGAGGAGAGGACAGAGGAGAGGACAGAAGGAGAGGAGAGGTGGAGAGAGGACAGGAGGAGAGGACAGGAGAGGAGGAGAGGAGGAGAGGACAAGAGGAGAGGAGAGGAGGAGGACAGGAAGAGAGGAGAGGTGGAGAGAGGACAGGAGGAGAGGACAGAGGAGTGGACAGGAGGAGAGGAGAAGAGAGGACAGAAGGAGAGGACATGAGAGGAGGAGAGGACAGGAGGAGGGGAGAGGAGGAGAGGACAAGAGGAGAGGACATGAGAGGAGAGGAGAGGAGAGGAGGAGAGGAGAGGAGGAGAGGACAAGAGGAGAGGAGGAGAGGACAGGAGGAGAGGAGAGGAGGAGAGGACAGGAGAGGAGGAGAGGAGGAGAGGACAAGAGGAGAGTGGACAGAGGAGTGGATAGGACGAGAGTGGACACAGTCATTGTAGCATGAACGAACGAGAGCAGGTTGAAAGCACCAGCCGTTTTCACAGCCAATTGGAGCCAATTGCAGGAAGAGAGCAAAAGCGAGAGAGAGGGAGAGAGAGAGAGAGAGAGAGAGAGAGAGAGCGGC
>NC_063193.1:29213932-29221432 GCF_017589495.1 Alosa alosa
ATTCTGTTTTTTTGTTTTGTTTTAACAACAAAGAGAAAAACATGCGACAGCATCGAATCAATCAACGCTATGTAAGAGTCATGTCCAAAGGGGCTCACTGTATTTGAAGACTTTCCATTCCATACATGAAACAGCAGTGCTCACTGACTGCCAGAACACCTACACAACAACAACTCTGAAACAATCATTATTTTTGCTTTGATTTATTCTCAAATAAAGACACTGCAGATTTGTCTTCTTCACATTTCCCAGCTGTTGTGCTGTAGTTTGTGCAGAAGGAAAAAAAAACATAAAACATAGGCTAATCTAGGCCTACCCGTAATAATAATGTAATGTCCAGAACCAGACTCACAAATGCCATATTCCGAGCTTTTTCATTATTGTATTACATAGCTCTAACACAGCTGTTATTTAATGTTATTTATGCTTTTCTCTCCGGTTAGGGTGGACAGTTAGAGAGGAGTTGTTATGACATAACTGTTAATGTTTTATCGGCAGCTGACGGATGCGACCCCTGATAACGTCAACGTAACGACGCCGTAACGAGGACGCTGGCTGTCTCTTTCTATTTCATTTCGGCGGAGATGTGAATGAAGCCGGCAGTGCTCTCCCCTCAGCGACGGATGCATCCGAGACTAGGCTACAAGAGAAGCAAGGCGTTCGGAGGCTTGAATAACAATCGGCCACACACACACACACACACACACACACAGCCCTGAACATATCTGATTCCTCCTCGGTAGCCTTTTTCCGCGGGACGTGGCTTGGCATGCTCTTGTCATTTCTCATGTTACAGAACATCAATCATACGGCTGAGACTGTGCCCTTGCGCCGGCCGGCCCTGATTTACAAACATTAGCAGGGAATGCAATTACACAGTCCTTGCCCGAGAACTGCTCACAATGCGGCTGGAGCAGAGACGGGGGAGGCTAAACAAACCCGTTTGTGTTTTGCAAGGTGCCACACAGCGATAAACGCGGGGGCAATGGCAGTAGTTGAGAATAGTAAAGGCATTGGTATTGAGAAAAGTGATGCACGGCAAAGATTACCGTTATTGTTTCACTGAGAGAACACTGTTAATAAATCAATATTTAGTCTACATTTTCAGCAGAATAGAGGTACTCTGTGTGCCAAAACACAAAGTTAATCCATTTATTTCTTATTTGCCAAAGTAGCCTACCACAATTTTGCATTGGCAAAGGTAATCATAGATTAGCCTTTTGCTTAAAGGATTTCTCTAACTGCATTTTAATACATTCTAGCATATATCTAAAAACTATACTCAATAGCAAACCTGACCATGGTGGATGTAATTAGTCAAGATCAGGTTCAAGATCACGACAGATGTTGAGTAGCCCTAATGACTATTACAACCGACATGTAGGCTAAGTAGCTTCGCACAAACCTTAAAGAAAGCGTACTCCTGTCTTTACTATTGCGCAGGCTATAAGACCATCAACGACAATATCTCCAAATAATCTCATTTCGGTTGAATTACAAAAATACGAATACGTGGACTAGGCTAGCCTACCGACATAGGCTGCATACGAACTTTCAAACATGGTCTATTTTCTAAATAACGCGAGAGATAAAAGTGCTCAGAATAATCTTATCAACCATTCCGATAACAATGTCCGTTTCAAACATAACAAGTAAATATGGCAACATATCCAGAATGCATCACGTACAAACCGCACTTGCTCTCAAATCACGCGTCATCATGTCGGGAATGGAATAAAACATTACGCTGGCAAAAAGTTAAGTCCAAAGCCCCTGATTCAGGAAGGCATTAAAAGTTTCCATTTTCTATCAACCTCCCCCCCAAAAGTGGCGAAAAACGTCTTATAATGCATTAAAATAAGCCTCATGGCTTGGCGGGTCCCGATTGAAGCGCGGCGAACACAGAGCGCCTGTGCTGCTCCGGTCGCTCCACCACTGATCAATGATTGAACTGAACAAAGGCAGAAGAGGATCAATTTCTAATAACTATCAATGCAACACCGCCTGTTTCAGTACCAAAAAGTCACCAAAAACATATTTGTCAACACGATTACATACAATACTATGTGCGTTATCATATACAGAAGAAAGGTAAAGGAGAACACTAACCTGAAGCCGCCGTAGATCAAATTTCTTCCAATATTGAAACATCGATCCCACATCGGCGGCCATCTTGGGGGATATTGAAGAGATTTTTTTCAGCGGCTACAATAAATATACGGGCTGGATTCCCCTCGTTAAACAGCGTTGACGCTCTCCCGCCTCACATGAAAAAAAAATCTTATGAAAATAAAGAGTCCCCCAAACTTAACGCGGATATGTATTTGGAAACGACGCGGTTTTTGCCTATAGTAATCCGGCTGTTTTTTTAGAAGTACATGAATATCCATGCATTTGAGCTGGACTAGAGATTAACTGAGCAATCGCACTTGATTTTGGTTTGGTAAAGTTATCAATACTGACGTAACGGGTTGATCAATATCGTCTGGAAACGGGAAGGAGAACAACAGAATAATTAACCAGAGTAGGCTATTCGCAGTGGTTTACTCACGGACGAATTTGCATACTTTACAAATTAAACAGTTCAACCAACAGAGTTGTTTTCATTTAAGAATGTGGTCCTTCAGATAAAGTTTAATCACCTCACTATTATTCTCCATATGTTGACTAGGCTAGCCTATGTGATACGGATTCTCCTTTTAAACTATACGCAATTCTGCTGAATAAATTTGTCAACTTCTTGATAGTGCTTGCGGATATGATTTGGGGCGCAGGTGTAGAAATACATATGCACGCTTACTCAGTGACAGGGTGCACATGTAAAAAGAAGAAGAAGAACATGGCACACCCTATTTGATATTATTCAAATAGATAATAAGTAAGCTTTGACTTTGGAAGTAATTTCTTCCCTTGATTGATTTCAGATTTGTTAAGTTATATATTAAGCCCACGCTCCAAAGCCACCTGGTCCAGGTATAGGCTAATTCTAGCCCAATGTCGGAAGAATAGTTCTTATGGTAGGCTTCTTGTCTGTCTCTATGCTCAGATGAAAGACACGTTTTAAATAATAGTCCACACTAATATAAGGGGTGTCGTCCTAGTATATTGTAGGCTATTAAATAGTGAGCAGTTTGTTGGAAAATATGATCACTATCATATCTTAATCGGGCCTACTTAGTTTAACAATATATACGAATTGTACTCACATAGTACAGTACTATAGGGTACAGTTCATTTTTACCGTTTTGTCTTTCTGGTCACCAACATTATTTCAGGTAGAGAGGAGCCTGCACACCTTGATAGGTTCTACTGCAGGTGCAGCTATTTCGCAATAACTGAAGAGGATGAGAAAAGAAAAGCGCAACACTGCTTGCTCCGCGGTGCAACCAATTTATTAATAAACTGACGTTTCAGTCAGTCAGACCTTAATCAGAGCCCAAACCAAGTCATTTGTCCATGTGATAGGCCTACATTAGGCTATGTTGCCTATAGTGAAATAAATTCAGGAGATTAGAGAATTGGTCATATAGGCTACTGATGAGGGACTGTCCTACTTCTGAAACTAGTTTTGTTTAGCTTTGGGTGTCTTGGGGATGTAACATATTTTATATATAGATAGCTAAGGGAAATGTGCGGTGATTTTCTAGGGTCAAACTGGTAAGAATGGGTACTGCAGTGCAATGTCATCTTTATTCAGTAGTGGAACATTGGTCTTCAAACGGACGTCTTTCTGCACGTACAGCGATTGAACTAGAACATGAATGCAGATATATTTGGCGTGTAGCACGGCGCTGAACTTCTCTCGTTATCATTCATCAACTGACTATTTCTACCCTGAAATAACCTGAAGGCTTTTCTTTTGTTCTTGGAGATGTCTTCCTCCCGTCCTGCCCCCTCTTGTGGCAAAGAATAGTTACTGCAACGCATTACAACAATGTAAAATCACCTGTTCAAACTGATCAATGTAGTCCCTCTGTCTGAGGAAGGTCACGCGGGGCCAGAGGCCCGGTGTGGCTATAGGGTCCGTAAGAGGAGCTAATACCGTGCGCTAGCTGCTTATAAACAGTGATGTAAACAAAGAATGGCCTGGGATCTGAACATGATGTCACCCTCAACGGCCCCCACACCAGAAAAGCCAGACTCAACACACTCCATGATGTTAAAACAAGAGCTCTTCAAAGGAATGTGAATTTTGAGAAATTCCAGGAGGGTTTTGTTTTCCTGTTTCCGCTCATCATGGGATTATTGCAGATATTAACCTCAGACACCGAGATGAAGTTTCATTT
The DNA here is from genome assembly GCF_017589495.1 of Alosa alosa. Taxonomy (NCBI): domain Eukaryota; kingdom Metazoa; phylum Chordata; class Actinopteri; order Clupeiformes; family Clupeidae; genus Alosa; species Alosa alosa. Next base: position 29,218,219 of record NC_063193.1, read on the forward strand.
GGGGAGGGATATCATAAATGGAGGTACGCGAACAATAAGTCTGAAAACAGGCAAGTCATTCATCTTTAAGGTAATTACAGCGCATTACTGTCAGAAGCGAATATGATGTTTTCAAGCCAGGCAAAACCCCCAGGGGAGAAAAAACGTGATTATTAAAAGTTTCATTTTTATTGCATTTTATTTATGGCTTGAGGGGAAAACTACATGCATAGGTCTAATAAGAAAGTAATAACCGATCTTATTTGGCAAAGACTCTTTGGCAAATTTGAAATTTAAATTAGAGCCAGGGTGAGACTGTGTTATGCTTTCATATCATTTCCTTCAATATAAAAACACAGTGTTTACAATACAGTTTTGATCCCTCTTTTCAAACAGCTCACACAATGCTTATCCATGCGCTATGTTGGGCGTTGTGACTGATGAGTGTCCTTGTTCACTGCACTCGTCTTCTGTTCGGTACCATGGTCAGTTTAGAGGCGGTGACACCGGTGACAGGACGCGGGCCTCTTAAAGGCGTAGTCCCCAACTCTGTTTCAGTCTGAGAGAAAGTGGAATAGAGCATTATGTCCAATATTCTAATATGTGGTTTAATGTTCTGCATTTCTCTCTAGTGGGTCACTTGGACACTAAAAGTAAGATTCGATGTAATGACTCTATATGATAGCTGTACTGTCCCTGTGTATATCTGTGTGTGACTATGTGTATTTAGAGATAAGAGAGATTTAGAGATATAACATTATGACTTTGCAGTATTTCACTGTTCTGCATGGCTGCGTCAGTAGCTATCTGCTCCAGATAGGTTGCCACTTATTAGAGTCTGATTCAGTGTAGTCCAACGTGAGATGGGATGACCGACGCCATCTCCCGTCAGCCTGGAAGGATACTTAAAGCCTAGCTATTTCCTTGTCTAGTTAGAGCAGCTGATGGATCTTTAGGTGAAGTCATGCTGTCTCTCCCTTGATAACCCATAGGTCAGATGCGCATCATCCTAAGCCATAGGTCAGAAACATGTTCGAGCTCCGGCTCCAGCCAACACTGCCCCCAGTTCTACCACAGAACCTTGAATTTCCCCTTAGGGATCAATAAAGTATCTATCTATCTATCTATCTATCTATCTATCTATCTATCTATGTACGCTGCCCCCAGTTCTACCACAGACGTTTCTGATGCGGAATGTTAAAACACAGGTAATTTACGTTGCCCCCAGTTCTACCACAGTCTAGATGCTGTTTCTGAAGTGGAACATTAATACTCGGGTAATGTGCACTGCCTCCTGTTCTACCACTGACTAGATGCTGTTTCTGAAGTGGAACGTTTTCTCAGGTGATGTCCAGATGCACAGGTTGAAATCACTGTCAGTATTATTTTCAAACATCTTTTAATCTGAATCTTTTCCTCTTCTATTCCAACACTCCCAGGACTAATCTGGTGTTGGTCAGGTGCAGGAGCTGGCTCTATCTCGGAGATCTGTGAGATGCTGCACAGCCTCTGAGCGCCACCAGGTGGATAACAAAGGAAGTTTACATCTGTGATCAGCTTTCACCCAAAAACAGTGAGATGAGCTCGACTGCATGATGCCTACAGCCTGAAATGATTGCATTGTCTGTCAGTGTTTGTGTGCCTCTGGAGTAGTCTAAAAATACACTCGGATTGGTTTGGACTGGACTGGACTGGAGTCGATCATTACATTGTCACTACACAGTGTAGTAACACAGCATGTAAATACAATAATACGTATAAGTATACACCCTTTCAACAAGGTAAACAAAAACAATGTTTAAATGTTCTATTTGGTTCCCAATCTACTTCCTCTGCATTGAGATAACATATGGAATGTTAAAACGGAAGCCTTGTGGAACAACTATGATGCTGATAATGGAACTCTCTTGAAAGGGTCTGTAAATAATATATAATAAGTATAAGTATACGTAAGTATATACTCTTTTGATCCTGTGAGGGAAATTTGGTCTCTGCATTTATCCCAATCCGTGAATTAGTAAAACACATTCAGCACACAGTGAACACACAGTGAGGTGAAGCACACACTAATCCCGGCGCAGTGAGCTGCCTGCAACAACAGTGGCGCTCTGTGCTTGCTCAAGGGCACTTCAGCCGTGCCTACTGGTTGGGGTTCAAACAGGTAACCCTCCAGTTACAAGTCCGAAGCCCTAACCAGTAGGACACGGCTGCCCCACATAGGAAGACACTTATACATGTACTTGTGATGCTAACCCAACCATAACCCTAGTACACATAAATACAACCCATTACACCATTACTGCTGGCTGCTGAGTGTTTTACTAAGTAAACAGTGCACTTACCATATAGCAGCTAATAACGGCCGTGAAGCACACAGGGTGTCCCATTAGTGTGGTACTTGATCTGGGGTCTGTTTTAGTGCGCTAATGAGTTAGTGGACAATGGCCTGTCCCTGTTATAAACATGCTAATCCTGCGGTACGCTCATCACGCTGACATCATCGGGAGCCCTGCTGTCTTTGTCACACTGTAATTCGTCCTGAGCAAAGACGCCGGATGAGCCTTGTGCTCTACAGCACTTAGCCCTACACACACACACACACACACACACACACACACACACACACACACACAGATATACACACCCATGGTCAAACACATACAGATATACACACCCACGGTCAAACACATGATATACAGATACACACACACACACACACACACAGATATACACACCCACGGTCAAACACATACAGATATACACACCCACGGTCAAACACATACAGATATACAGATACACACACACACACACACACACACACAGATATACACACCCACGGTCAAACACATGATATACAGATACACACACACACACACACACACACACACACACACACAGATATACACACCCATGGTCAAACACATACAGATATACACACCCACAGTCAAACACATGATATACAGATACACACACACACACACATATACAGACACAAACACACACACACAGACACGCATGCACGCACACGCGCACACACACACACACATACAGTATACATATACAGTACACACACACAGACACACATGCACACACACGCACATACACACATATACATACACATACAGTACATACATACACACATAGGTTCAAAGCCCACCGACTCACAAAGCTGGCAAAGAGCTTGACTTGATCTTCACTCGGAACTGCAGCACAGACACCCTCATGGTGACGCCTC
>NC_063193.1:29226432-29241976 GCF_017589495.1 Alosa alosa
ATGCAGTACAAATTCACACACACACACATACACACACACATACAGTACACACACACATACACGCACACAAACACACACACACACACACACATGCAGTACACACACTGTGTGTGTTTGTGTGCGTGTATGTGTGTGTTATGTTGGTGTGAGGTGTGACTATTAAGTGCAAAACATGTGCGACTTACCGTAGTTTAGGTCGTCTTCCACAATGATCCTAATGAAGCTCGAAATGAACTTAATGAGATTGACAGACCATATAATGTAATTAAACATGCACTCAGAATAGGCTTTGCGAAAAGAGCATTGAGTCGTGTATGTAGAGGACCCTCTTACGTTGGCATCCTGCTGTTATTGGGAGATAATTCAGAATAGGGATGGGGATAGCTTTATTTTTGTCTGTCCGTGTCGCGGCACATTTAGACCGCAGAGTTGCCCATGTCTCTGCCAGAGTAGCACCATGGTGGCAGCGTTGCCCACGTCTGTGCCAGAGTAGCACCATGGTGGCAGCGTTGCCCACGTCTGTGCAAGAGTAGCGCCATGGTGGCAGCGTTGCCCACGTCTGTGCCAGAGTAGCACCATGGTGGCAGCGTTGCCCACGTCTGTGCAAGAGTAGCGCCATGGTGGCAGCGTTGCCCACGTCTGTGCCAGAGTAGCGCCATGGTGGCAGCGTTGCCCACGTCTGTGCAAGAGTAGCGCCATGGTGGCGGAGTTGGGCACGTCTGTGCAAGAGTAGCGCCATGGTGGCGAAGTTGGGCACGTCTGTGGTGGCGTAGCGCCATGGTGGCGGAGTTGGTGGGCACGTCTGTGCCAGAGTAGCGCCATGGTGGCGGAGTTGGGTACGTCTGTGGCAGAGTAGCGCCATGGTGGCCAGAGTACCGTCATGGTGGCGGAGTTGGGCACGTCTGTGGCAGAGTAGCGCCATGGTGGCCAGAGTAGCATCATGGTGATGGTGTGGGAAACACGCAGATGACTGACGGGTCCTTCCTGCCTCCAGGCGCCAAAGAAGGCCAAGCGGAGAGCGGAGGGGGCCAACTCCAACGTCTTCTCCATGTTCGAGCAGGCCCAGATCCAGGAGTTCAAAGAGGTGGGTGATCAGAGGCTCACACCACACACACATACACATACACAGACCTACCTTTATGAAGTACCAATTCGCTCCACGCTTTCACAAACAAAACACAATCTTATTCTGACAAATAGATCAATTAAAAGAAGAATTTAAGTGTGTGTGTGTGTGTGTCTGAATTTAAGTGTGTGTGTGTGTGTGTGTGTGTGTGTGTATTCCAGCGAGTCAGCTCCCACTCAGCCTCTAGTGTATGTGTGTGTGCATGTCAGTGTGTGTGCATGCGTGTGTGTGTATGTGTGTGTGTGTGTGTGCTGGTGAATAATGCAGAGTGTGTCAGCAGCGATTAGAGCGCGGGCCTGATTTCCACGCTCAACAGACACTGTCAGGCCTCCGAGCGGCAGGAGAAAATGCAAAGGGACAGACATTCTTCCCCGACGCCATCCACCGAGGAAAGAGCAAAACAAACGGGATAAACATGAGGCTGATCCAGACTGGCATTGATACCACACACACACACACACACTCGGACGCACGCATGCACGCACGCACGCACGCAGACACACACAGACACACACTCGCATGCTCACACACACACACACTGGGAGGAGACATTCAACACACACACACACAGACACACACACACACACACGGCCACACACACACACACGGCCACACACACACACACACACACACACGCACATACTGGGAGGAGACATTCAACACACACACACACAAACACACACACACACACACACACACACACACACACACACACACACACACACACACACACACACACACACACACACAGAGGAGTGGGAAGTCTGACAGATAGAATGAGTGGGGAGGGTTTGTGAAAAGACATGGCAAGGAGAAATGCTCACACAGCCAAAATAGAGCTTAATAAAATCCCAGGGAGGAGGCAGACACACTCTCTCTCTCTCTATCTCACACACACACACACACACACACACACACACACACACACACACACACACACACACACATACACACACTCATCTGGCCACATACTCCGCAGGCACACAAATTAATTTGACCACACACGCCTCAGACACACACTCTCATAGGTCTCCATCACATGTCCATACCTCACACACCTCCTTTGCACTTTAGCGCAATTGACTTTGTGTGTGGATCTTGGGGGCTGTTTCTATTTTACCGGCGGGATCATGACTGTTGCGCCCGACGCAAATCTAAAATGGGGTGGTCTGAAGTAGCTACATTAATCATGGGTGTGGTTTGGGCGTGCAATAAACCAATCAGAGCGTCATCTCACATTCCCTTTAACAACAGGCACACTTGTTTCATGGCGGATTGCTATTATAATGGCGGAATTGCCAGGCGCAGCCTGGAACGGTTCACAGCGCTATAGTCAGTTGGGAACAGTTTGCTATTGATTTTTCCTCTTGACAAAATGTAATACAGAAATGCACTTTCCGATGTTTTGGGATCACTCTCATTGAATCACGAGGTTATGAATGCATGGTGATACTTTTGCAATGTATCTAATCTAATATTACCTCACTATAGACAATGCAGATCTGTCAGATAAGCTCTCCTCTCCCGTGCTGCTGCTGGGGCATTTGGGTTAAATGGCATCGGCATGCAGTTCAACATCAGGTCTCATTAAGTCCTCTAATATTTCCTAATTTATGTCAACACATTCGTGATTCGTGGAAATGTATTCGCTAGATTTATACCTGTTTTTTCACATCAGACACCACACTGATTTCCCTCGTGTAGCAATATTTTTCCTTGTAATTATGTATGGTTTGGAGAAATGGGAACTGCGTGGTATAGATGAGAGGAGCAAAGTGCATTGCGCAACACAGACGCCCAAGCAAGCGCTCCTGCAGGTGTAAGCTATCATCAGGCAACAGAAACAGTTTCCAAGTTGACCTTTCCAACTCTGCACAGTATCCCATTAACTAAATGACAATAGGCTATTTACAATATTTTATGTAAAGTAGAGTTTGTAAACACGCTATCATCAACTTAATGCACGCACAACTTTTGTTTGAGCAGGAGAGAGAATAACAATGAATGGACGCAGCAACTACAGAAATTGTAGCGAAGGCTACTTGCTGCTTTCTTTAACTGTATATGGTTGCTGGTTAACAGCACATAATAAGTATATTTAAGCGAATTCACAAACTCAAGACTTCAAGGCCATCATGGATATAAAACGTTTTTTTAAAACAGAACAACAAAACAAGAAAGGATGGAGGGAACATAGCAAAGCTTGGGAGTTATTTCAGATGGGCTACAACAAGGTAGGCAAAATTGTGGTGCTTGTCAAAACCTTAGCGCAGCTGGAATAATGCTTATAGGCTGATGTTAAAGCGCACACGATGTTTAAAGCCATACACAACGGTAAATTGGAACAAAACTAAAGGTAACTTAAGCCTTTAGGGCTGTATAAACGTTGTCCAAATTAATAGGTCGTAATTAGGCTTGTTGTTGTAAAGATATTGCATGTAGATGTACTATATAGGCTACTAAATTTTTAGTTGACCAATGCACGAACAAACCCAGGAAACAGACAAATATTATCAAGGCTTTGAATGTTTCCATCTGTGCACAGGGTGTCTGTAGATCGGTGTGCATAGCATTCATTCCTGCAGACCTGTGGCCATGCATGCGCCCTTAAAATAGCATCTGAATTTGCGCCACTGACTTTAGACCAGGAGGTTCCTGGTCTGTGGCGGAATTGTTTTCTGAAACTAAAAGTCAATTGCGCTAGAGTGCAAAATAGAGCCCAATGCCTTATGATGTCTTATAGTGAATATCCTTTCTTTCTCTCCTCCCTCTATCTCTCTCTCTCTCATTCTCTCCTCCCTCTATCTCTCTCTCCTACCCTTCTCTCCCTCTCTCTATGCAGGCGTTCACCATCATGGACCAGAACAGAGATGGCTTCATCGATCAGAATGACCTCAGGGACACATTCGCAGCACTCGGTGGGGTTCCCACACCCCCCCACCACACACACACACACACAAACACACGCACACACGCACACACACACACACACACATTCTCTTTTCTCACACACACACACACTCATACACACTGATGCCTAAGGTGTTTGTGGAGGCGTTCTGCATCCTCAGTATGAAGCTGAGATGCTGTATGGAGTGTGTGTCATCTAGACTGTGTGTGTGCATGCACACCTACATTTACTTACAGCAGTAGAATAACATTGAAGCTACAGTGCAGAGGAGACTTTAGCTAGGGATTACTACTGCATCTGTCAACATTAGTACTAGAGGATATGAGTGCCTATGTTAGTATAAATACTAGAGGATAGGAGTTCCTATATTATCAGTACTAGAGGATAGGAGGGCCTATGTTATCAGTACTAGAGGATAAGAGGGCCTATGTTATCAGTACTAGAGGATAGGAGTTCCTCAGAGTTTCCGCTTGAAAAAAATGGTGCCGGCAGAGGTTTTGTTTTCCGGACATTTTGATGATATGACGGTCAAATATCTCATTATCGCTTCTCAATTAGTGAAGTTGAGGAAAACTGGAGACAGGCTATGTAGCTTAAAGAATGACATAATCAGGCCGTACAGAATGCAACATGTTCATTAGCCTAACTTACGTAAACATGCTTAACTAGTGTCAATTTAAAGATCTAGCCAGTCTCATTCGATTGTACTGCAAAACTCGTTGAGGAGCGGCCCTAGCCCTGCAGATCATAGACAGAGAAAGCATGCTCTGGGAACAGAACACAGTTACATGTCCAGTGTAGCCATCGGTCTGTCTACACGAAAAATGACAAGTTACCGATTTACCATCATCCATCGTGGCTTGCCTCTGTAAAAAGCTTTTAAGGCTAGTCTGCCTGGGCCTAGCCATGTTTGAACCGTCTCACTCATTCATTCGTGACAGACGTTTAAGTGTGCACTTCATATCTGAAATGCAGCATGTGCTGTTTAATAACTCTCAAACGGTAGAGCCTGTTCCTTTAAAACACAGCCAAAAGACGTATTCTTGCTTTAGTCTATGTTATAAGTACTAGAGGATAGGAGTACCTATATTATAATTACTAAGTAGGATAGGAGTGGCTATATTATAATTATTAAGTAGGATAGGAGGGCCTATATTATAAGCACTAGAGGATAGGAGGGCCTATATTTGTCAGACACCAAACAGGACGAGGACCACAAAAGCGTCACGTTAGAATGTTTATTTAAGGGTTGGGGGTTACAGGGGTTTCAGGGGTTCGAGGAGTTCAAGAGTCTGCGTGTGTGTGTTCCCAATAGCCGAAAGCAGCAATGGCAGGAGCTGGATGATCCGGGAAGTCCTGGGGAAACACACACACAACAGCAATTGAAACGAAGCAGCAGTACAGTCAAGGGCTAGGCTGTATTCAGAAGAGAGAGACGGAAGGCAGGTCAAGATTACCGGGGCTGGAGATCAAAGAAGTAGTCGAGCAGGTCTGGGTTCACAGGCAAAGAGTCAGAGTCGTTTTCCAAGACAGGCAGGTAACTGGTGCAGGTTTGCAGACGATCTGACAAGTGTGGACTGAAAAGCACGGCTTTATATACGGGCATGATGAGTGGTGAATGCAGTGCAGCTGGTAGGTAAACGAGGGTGAGGCAGAGCAGAGCAGGAACAGGTGGAGGTCATCAGACTTTAATCAGCGCGTGTTACCAGGCAGAGAGAGAGCTCATGACAGAACCCCCCCCCTAAGGGACGGCCCCAGAAGTCCCCAAGAGTGACACCACGTCGGGAGGGCGGAGGGGAGCCGGTGGAGGGTTAGAATTCCTCCCGGAGCCCGGACCGAGTGAAAATCCTCATCCCTCGGAGGGAGCTGGAGGGTCGTGGACAGAAGACGGGACAGGTACCGAGACAGGGTCAGGCACAGGACAGGAAGCCGGGCGGGCAGGACGGTTAGGGACCCCTCTGGGGTGGCCCCTACGGATTGCAGGTTGATCAGGATGCAGACGGTGGAAGTCGGCGATGAGTGTCCGTCCACAATCCGACTGGCTGGCACCCAGGTTCTCTCCTCAGGCCCATAGCCCTCCCAGTCGGCCGAGATACTGGAGGCCCCTACCTGCCCCGCCTGGACCGGCAGCAGGCGTCGACGGTGTACACCAGCCCACCACAACGAGGCGAGGAGGAGGAGGGAGGAGGAAGCGGCACGGGGACCAGCGGGCTTTCATCGTCGGCTTGACTTTCAAACATGGAAAGTAGGGTGCACCCTCATGGAGGTTGGCAACTGGAGCCGGACTGCGGTTGGGCTGATGACCCTCTGGATAGGAACGGGCCGAGGGAATCGAGGTGCCAGTTTACGCGATTCCACCCGCAGTGGGAGATCCTTGGCTGACAGCCACACCTTCTGGCCAACACGGTAGGCGGGTGCCGGCGATCTTCGGGCGGTTAGCCCCAGTGGCATAGCTGACAGCTGACTTGAGTAGGCGTGGCACGAAGCTTGTGACCAGGTAATGACGGCAACGGGCGGGCATAGGGCGCAGGGCAGACGGGCAGGACACATCTCCCTCCTGGCTGGGGAACAGGGGGCTGGTAGCCATACACACACTGGAAAGGTGACATACCAGTGGCAGAGCAGGTGAGGGAGTTGTGAGCATACTCTATCCACGCCAGTTGTTGTGCCCAAGCCTGGGGTTTGCGAGAAACCATGCACCGCAGCCTTCTCCAGCTCCTGGTTTGCCCGGCCGATTGTCCATTGGACTGGGGTGGAACCCAGAGGTGAGACTCACTGTGGCCCCTAGAAGACAGCAGAACTCCTTCCAGAATGTGGAGGTGAATTGCGGACCTCGGTCAGAGACAACATCCCTGGGCAGCCCGTGTAGACGGAAGACATGATCAAGAACAGCCTGGGCAGTCTCTCTGGCATATGGCAGTTTAGGGAGGGGAATGAAGTGTGCCATCTTGCTGAACCGGTCAACCACAGTGAGAATGACCGTCATCCCACCTGATGGTGGAGGCCAGTTACAAAGTCCAAGGAGACGTGGGACCAGGGTCGTGTGGGCACAGGCAAGGGCTGGAGTAAACCAGCGGGGGGCCGAGTGGAGGACTTGTTCTGATTGCAGGTGGGGCAGGCACGGACGAATTCTCGGACATCCCTTCTCAAAGCGGACCACCAGAAGCGCTGGGCAAGGAGATGGCAGGTGCGGGCGGAGCCCGGGTGGCAGGCAAGGCGGGAGTTGACAAACAACCAGCTCAACAATGCCAAGCCATGTCCACTGGACAAGATAAGATGGGTGCTGCTAAAATGACTCAAAGTCAATCACTGGCGTCAAACTCCCTGGAATCTCAGCAAACAAATGGATGTGATGAGCATGAGGAGATAGCACCTATCAAAGCTGCTGAGAGGATATCAGAAAGGAAGGGTCATGTTGTAACACCAGTACCAATACCCCTCCCCACCTCCGTCGACTCCTTGTCACCACAAAGACACAACAACATGGAATACACTACTGGAATACATGCTGAAAGCGGAGCATCTGCAACAAACTTCCCAGAACCTCAGCAGGCAGATGGAGACTCTGGATCAATTTTCAACCCCAACCTCCTTGATTTCCCATCACCACCCACACCCAATCACGTCCCCACCCAATCAAACTCCCCAGGCCACACAAACCCCCCTAATCTCCCATCCCCATCCCCACCCCTTCATCCCACCACCCACTCAAACTCCACAGGATCCCCTGAATACCCATCACCATCCCCACCCAAGCACATGATGTTCCCTGCAAGAATGGAGAGACTGCTACCAGTAGCCATGCAGAGTTTTACTAGCCCAAGATCATTAGCACCAAAGAAGCCAGGGGCACCTCCACCCCCCCCCCTCTCCCGTTTAGAAGGATCTCTTAAGCAGCAGCAACCTCTTAGTTCATTTTTCTCAGCCGGCATATAGCATGGAATGTGCAGTGGAAAATACAGATGGCAGCAGCAGGGGACAATTATATGATGACTGTATTGCATGATATTCTCAGGGTCCCTGCAATATAAATGGTACTGACAGTAGTTTTGAGAACATGCCGGGACCCAGTAAGCCCATGACATTCTCTATTCCTGTATTGACAAGAAATAGAACACAAATGCATCGAGCTTATAGGGTAAACCAGTCCAATCTCCTACCCGTACCACATCAACCTCAGATTTCCCCCATGGATCATATTTCCCCAACACTTAAACTAACAAAACTAGCACTCCTAAATATCAGATCTCTTTCAAACAAATCATTCTTAATTCATGATCTAATTTGCACACACAACCTTGATTTTTTACTTTTAACTGAGACATGGTTAGATCAAGCAAACAGTGCTGCTACTCTCATCGAATCAGCTCCCCAAACTTCAGTTTTTGAGTGCTACCAGAGCAAATAAAAGAGGTGGGGGATAGCCACAATTTTCAAGACGTCTTTTTCAGTGCAATCAGTCGCCATTCGGTGACTTTACTTCATTTGAATATCTGTGTGCATGCATTAAGTCTTCTCCTCAGATTTTATTACTGACAATTTACAGGCCTCCAAAACATTCAGCTAAAGTTTTTCTTGAAGAGCTAGGTGAACTGCTATCAGTTGTTTGCATAGAGTATGACTGTCTTATTATATCAGGGGATCTAAACTTGCATGTGGATAATCCTGAAAACAATTATGCCAAGGAATTCATTGCACTAATCGATACTTTCTCCCTAACACAGCATGTACAGGGGCCAACACACTCCCTCGGCCATACCCTCGACCTTGTTATCACAAAGGGTCTCGATGTCTCTACAGCTGTTAAAGACCTGGCCTTATCTGATCATTTTTTATGCATTCTTTGATGTGTCTATGTCCCCACACACTCAAAACACAGCTATGATGGTAAAAAGGAGAATCATAAATGATCAGACAAGTGCTCTCTTTGAGCAAGCACTTTCACTAAAGTCAAGTCAACTGTCAGACTCTGAAGACTTATTTGATCACTTTAATGCAAAAATGGCAAACATTATGCAAAAATGGCAAACATTGCTCCATTACAATTCAAGAAAGTTAAGGACAAACAGAAAGCACCATGGAGGCAAAATCCAGCAGTTAAACTTCTAAAAAGAGAGTGTAGGAAGACTGAAAGAAAATGGCGTAAATACAAACTTCAGATCCACTATGAAATCCATAAAGAGATGCTCCGCACATATAACTCTGAAATATGCAAAGCAAGACAGTCTTTCTTTTCTAACATTATCAATAGAAGTTCAAATAACACTCGTATTCTATTTTCAACTGTTGATAAGTTAACAAATCCCCCTCACAATTAGCACCTGAACTTCTCTCAACTAATAAATGCAATGAGTTTTCATCTTTTTTTTAAAGGTAAAATTGACAAAATCAGACTCAACATATCTGCTCAATTACAAATTCAACAACCTGAACTTCCAGCAACAAACAGAGGGAAACTAAACTTGATGTCAGAGTTCAGCTTGATAGACTACGAAACACTTGAAAAAAACGGTACAGAATCTCAGCCCTTCCACATGTGTCTTAGACACTCTGCCTACCAATTTCTTCAAAACTGTTTTTCACCTCATAGCGGCGGATGTCCTTCAAATTGTAAATGTATCATTGCTGTCTGGCACTTTTCCTAAGTCACTGAAAACAGCTGTTGTAAAGCCACTTCTCAAGAAGAATAACCTGGATGCCTCCATGCTAAACAATTACAGGCCCATATCCAATCTACCTTTTATTGGCAAAATTATTGAAAAAGTAGTCTTTAATCAATTAACCACCTTCCTAACATCAAATGGGTATTTTGATTACTTTCAGTCTGGTTTTCGGGCAAATCACAGCACTGAAACAGCTCTCATTAAAGTTTCCAATGACATACGCCTCAACACAGATTCAGGTAAAACATCAGTCCTAGTGCTACTGGACCTTAGTGCAGCATTTGACACTGTTGATCACAATATTTTACTACACAGACTAGAACACTGGGTTGGATTTACAGGCATAGTTATCAGCTGGCTAAAATCATATCTACAAGAAAGGAGCTTTTTGTTGCCATCGAAACTGTACCTCAACACCAACGCCCTTGACCTGTGGTGTTCCCCAGGGTCGATCTTGGGGCCACTATTATTCAACCTCTATATGCTCCCACTTGGACAAATCATTCAAAATAATTTGATTTCATATCATAGCTATGCAGATGACACACAAATTTACTTAGCTCTATCACCAAACAACTATGGTCCTCTTGAATCTGTGTGTCAGTGTATAGAACAAAACACCTGGATGTCTCAATTTTCTTCAGCTGAACAAAGAAAAAACTGAAGTAATTATATTTGGTAAAAATGAGGAAAGACTTAGGGTTGCCACTCTCCTTGACACAAAAGGGTTGAAGGCAAAGGATACTGTTAAAAACCTTGGTGTATTAATTGACAGTGATCTAAATTTCAACAGCCACATGAAAGCGATAACTAAATCAGCTTTTTACCACCTCAAAAAATATTGTCAAACTCAGAGGGCTGATGTCAAAACATGACTTAGAAAAACTCATTCATGCATTTATCTCCAGCAGGGTTGATTACTGCAATGGACTGTTCACAGGCCTTCCTAAAAAGACTATTAAACAGCTTCAGGTGATACAAAATGCAGCAGCTAGGACTCTAACAAAAACTAAAAGAACTGACCACATTACTCCAATTCTTAAGTCCTTGCACTGGCTTCCAGTAAGTCACAGAATTGACTTTTTAAGCACTATTGCTTGTTTATAAATCAGTAAATGGAGCAGGACCTAAATACTTGTCAGACATGCTTCAGCAGTACACACCTTCTCGTCCTCTCAGGTCCCAGGTGAAAAACCTGCTAGTAAAACCTACAGTTAGAACTAACATGGTGAAGCAGCTTTTAGCTGCTATGCTATGCTCAGCTGTGGAACCAACTTTCGGATGACATTAAAAAAGGCCCCAACTGTAGCCAGTTTTAAAATCTAGACTTAAGACCAAACTGTTCTCAGGCGGCTTTCTGCTAACTGTGCCGAAGTTACAAATTCTGAATCTGCCTCGATAATTATTCTACTTTGTCTTTTATTACTTTTTTTTACTACTTTTTGCCTTTTTTTTTTTTCTTACCAATTATTCTTTATTTTTAAATGATTTTACCTTTGTGTTTTATGTTTTCTTTTTATTATGATCTTTACCTTTTAACTATTCTTTGACTATATTGCCCTTCTATGCTTTTATTTGTTATTATCGTTTGGTTTTGTTTATGTAAAGCACATTGAATGACCTCTGTGTATGAAATGTGCTATATAAATAAACTTGACTTGACTTGTGTCCCCACTGTATGACCCGGGACCTCAAATTCTCTGGGACAAAGAGACGACCGCCTGGGCATGCACTGGGACTGGGATGATCACGGAGGGCCTCCTGAATTTCCTCCTCCCTCGATATCCCAGGTCAGGGCAGCTACGACGCAGGGGATCGGCAGAATTGATGCAGGTTCCTGGGAAGGGCCATCCTTATGAAACTGACGGAGAGAGCGTCCGGGTTGGTGTTCCAGAACCTGGGCGGTATGACAGGTGAAGTTGAATCTGGTGAAAAAATAAGGCCCAGCGGGACTGTCTGGGGTTAAGACGCTTGGCGCTATGGATGTATTCGAGGTTTTGTGATCGGTCCAGACCAGGAACGGAACTGTGGACCCTCCAGCCAGTGACGCCACTCCTCCAGGGCAAAGCTTGACTGCCAACAGCTCATGGGTCTCCAACATCATAATTGCGCCTGCAGGTGAAAAGCCAGCGAGAGAAAATGCACAGGGTGCAACTTGTTGTCCTCCTCTGCCCGTTGAGAGTATGGCCCGACTCCCGCCTGAGGCATCCACCTGACAAACGAACTGCCGGTCTGAATCCGCATCTGGAGGATGGGGGCAGTGGTGAACCGGGCCTTGAGGGTATGAAAGGCTGTGTTGGCCTCTGGGGTCCAGGAAAAGGGGTGTTTGATGCTGGTCAGAGCTGAGGGAGCTGCGGCGAGCTGTAGTTCGGATGAATCTCCGGTAGAATTGGCAAACCGAGGAATTATGGCAACTTCTTTCCTATTCCCCTCGAACTGGCCAGGAGGTAACTGCCGGAACCTTTGCGGGTCCATCTGGATATTGCCTTCAGCGACAATGTATCCCAGGAGCGACACAGTCTGGCGTGGAACTTCGCATTTCTCCGCTTTTGACATAAAGGGGTTCTCCAGGAGCCGTTGAAGAACCAGCTGGACATGACCCGAGTGTGTTCGACAGAGTTCTGGAGAAAATTAAGATGTCGCCCAGGTACGGCAAGACGAATTTATTCAGCATGTCCCGCGAGCACATCATTCACCAGCCCTGGAATACGGCTGGGCAAGTTGGTGAGGCCAAATGGCATTACCAGGTACTCGCAATGGCGGTGTGGGTGTTGAATGCAGTCTTCCACTTTCGTCACCCTCCCACCGGACTAGGGTGGTAAGCATTTCTAAGGTCCAGTTTGGTGAAAATAGTGGATCCCTGAGCAATCCAAAAGCAGAGGTGAGTAAAGGCAGAGGTACCGTTCTTCTTCACTGTGACATCTGCTCAGACCACGAGCATCCCAATGCAGGGCTAAGAGAACCATCTTTCTTTCCCATTAAAGAAGAACCCGCACCAGCTGGCGAGGAAGACGGGCGGATGAGTCCAGCTGCCAGGAGTCCCTGATGTAATCCTCCAGTTTTTCTTTCCAGAGGGATAGTGAGTAGAGGTGACCTTTGGGTGGGACAGTCCCAGGGAGGAGATCAATGGCACACTGCACCGGACGGTGTGGGGGGCAGATGTGGCTTTGGTCTTGTTGAACACCTCTCGAGAGGCCATGGTAACATTCAGGGACATTAGAAATGTGTCGGGGCAGTGCTGGGGTACTGAGCGAGGGGGCAGCGGGGCACGCAAACAGGTCATCAGGTGGCAGGCATTTCCCCACTCTTTCACAGTTCCGAGGCCCAATCGAGGTGAGGGATTGTGGAGACGGAGCCAAGGGTAGCCCAGGATTGAGGGGTTGGCCTGGGGAGCTGAGCAGGTGGGAAGCGGATGGTCTCTCGTGGTTTCCTGACACCATCATTGAGATGGGGGGCTGTGATGCTGGTAACTGTGCCACTATGGGACTGTCCAGGCCCGGGCTAAACAGGAGGGACCCAGCGTGGCTTTCCAAGCCCAGCTGACGAGGCAAGTCCTGTGTCAAATAATGTTTGCTTCTGCGCCAGAGCTCACCAGGGCTGCCAGGGGTGTGGGTGGAACCCAGACAGGTAAAAACGGACGGATGAGGGGTTTACGGCTGATGGAGGGCGAATGTTCATTGAGTCATCCCGGATTCTCCTACATCTGGTGAGCTCCGCCTTGCTGACAGGTGGCATTCGATGACCATCACCACCACAGTACAGGCACAAGTTGGAGGTGGATCGCGCCGCTGGCTCTGCAGGGGTTAGGGAGGCGCGCCGCATCTCCACGGTTCAGACTGGTCCGCTGGTTAGTAATGTGTGGCAGGTGCGGACAGAAGGGCAGTTGGGACCTCCCTGTGCTGGTGGATGGACTTGGCCTCTCTCTCGGCAGAAGGACCTGATCCTGCGGTCGGCGCGACAGCCAGAGCAATGGCTTCATCAAGAGTGGGGGTTGATCATGGGAAACCAGCTCGCCCTTCTTTATGTAGTCCGCCGGAGGCTGTGGAGGAAGGCATCCACCAACGTTTCCATGTTCCAGGAGCTCCGACTTGCCACAGTTCGAAGTCAATGGAGTAATCCGCGAATATCCTTCTGCCTTGGCTAATACTCATCAGTCCGAGATGCCTCGCTGTGGTGGATTCCAAATCGAATACCTTGAGCATCTCCTCTGCTAATAGGTTGAAGGTTGCACATGCTAGTCTGGGCGCTCAACCTCGCTTCTGCCTTCACAGTCGAAGCTCGCCCGGCCAGGGCAGGTGATCACGTGAATCCCACCGCCTCCCTTCAGTGGCAAAAGTCCTGCTTGCAGGGTAAACTGACACGCAGCTCGCCAGAAATCCACTCAGTACCTGGTTGGCCGCTGCTGAACCGCTCTGGTTGCTGATCCTAAATTTTGGGGTCTTCGCAGCCACCGCAGCAGTGGACTTCAGCGGTGGCGACTCCGTGCAAGGGCCGTGAGCAGGCTGGCTGGGCTGGGCCGCGGGGAGCAGGCAGAGGAGAAAGGTTGGTGAGAAGTTGAATGATCATTGCAAGTTGCTGCTGTTATTGCTGGAACTGCTGAAGCTGTTGGTATGGCTGCAAGTAGGGAGGCAGGTCAGCATAGTGCTGCGCTCTGCCCTCTCTCAGTCTCTTCCAGGCGCTGCATGGCTGTGGGTGGTCTCTGTCTGGCCGGTTTCCCATGCTAGTTCGACTGCGGGTCCATGTTTGGTCAGGAATGTCAGACACCAAACAGGACGAGGACCACAAAAAGCGTCACGTTAGGAATGTTTCTATTTAAGGGTTGGGGTTACAGGGTTTCAGGGTTCCGAGTTCCAGTTGAGTCTGCGTGTGTGTGTTCCCCAACAGCCGAAAGCAGCAATGGCAGGAGCTGGATGATCCTGGAAGTCCCTGGGGGTTACTACCACAACAGCAAATTGAAACGGGCAGGCATGCCGGCGCTAGGCTGTATCTGTAGAAGAGAGATCGAAGGTAAGATTACCGGGCTGGAGATCAAAGTAGCTAGTCGAAAGCAGTAATCTGGGTTCATTGGTGGAGCAAGCAGAGTCAGAGTCGCCTCTGCCATTGCGGCAGGTAACTGGTGCTGGTTTGCAGACGCATCTGACAAGGTGGACTGAAAGCACGGCTTTATATACCGGCATGACAGAGTGGTGAATGCAGTGCAGCTGGTAGGTAAACGAGGGGTGAGGCAGAGCAGAGCAGGAACAGGTGGGAGGTCACTGGACTTAATCAGCGTTACCAGGCAGAGATTCCATGAATAACATTATAAGCAATCTTTAGAGGATAGGAGGGCCTATATTATAAGCACTAGAGGATAGGAGGGCTCATGTTATCAGCACTAGAGGATAGGCTGGGCCTATGCTATCAGTAACAGTGGACACGTGTGTGTTATCCTCCTGCTGAATCTTGAAGGGCTGCCTGCTGTGTTTGCTCTCTGCCCTGCACAGGTCAGCCTGAATGTGAAGCAAGCAGGAGGAGATCGACGCCATGCTCAAGGAGGCCGCTGTGGGCCCATCAATCCCCACCGCCTTCTCCCTCACCATGTTTGAGAGAGAAACTCACAGGGTTGGGGAGAGAGAGGGAGAGACTGGACCTTACCCCCATCCCATATTTAACATGAATCCAAAAGAGACTGTAGCCAGATCGGGGGTAGAGTGAGTTCTGACAGAGGATCAAGAGGTAGGTAGGTGTGTGTTTCAGGATAGATGTGTGTGTTCAGGCATGCATGTGTGTTGTGGGTGCTGATGCCGAAGAAAGTCTTCATCTTAAATGCCTTTAAAAGTCTTTGGACCCGAGGGAAAGGGGCAA